>NC_081553.1:102176240-102376240 GCF_963082655.1 Stomoxys calcitrans | reverse complement strand
ACAGCCCAAAAGGTATTGCTTAGACAGCATGTAGTTATGTCTTCTAGTAGGTTCTTTGTCTTCTGATGTAGGTGGTCCACATGAGAACTGAGGAGACAGCCCATCGCAGTTCGGAGGGCGTCATTCTCACAGATCTGAATATTAGTCACAAAGCTGACGAGACCACACTGGCGCTGCATAACTTACCACAGATCGGCCAATTGCTTTGTACGTGGTCAACAAGGTTTCTTTGTCTGCACCCCAAGCTGGCAAGTGACTTGAGGACCTTGTTTCTACTTTTGAGAATGGAGAATGTGTAAGGCGTCAAATGTGACGCCAAGTATTTTGGGACACTTGATGGTCGGAATCATTTCTCCATCGACCATCACAATCAGCTTAGTATTCACCTCTCATATTTGTAGCGAACAATGTGGCTGAAGATTTGATGTCAGATTTGACATCCTTAATGATGTTCATGGGGCCTATCCACTTTATGTTTTCCTAAGTGACCTAACTTTCTATTAGAGAATCCTGGTAGTAATATAAGGCCAAGGCAAGATCGAAAATGACCCCCTCCGTGCACCGGTTACAACTCACTGACACCGACCGATTATGGAGGCTGTTCTGGCAAACTGAACAGAACCAGGATCCGGGGCTCATTTTCAATCCCGACACTCCGGGATACGCCTCTCCCATAAAATTAGCTAAGCGGCTAATTTTATCGCAGCCAGAGAACTGCAGCGAGGTGGTCTCACGCGAACAGCTGTTAACAGCCGGCTGTTTGTTTTGTTTGCATTTTCTTTGTTGTTATCTTCTTTCTCTCATATACACACACGCACACCAATTTGTTTGAAAACGGTGATCAGCTTGATGACAAGTTGGCGGATTGCACCGTATGATTTGTGGTTGTTGTACAAATGAGACCCCATTTAATTGTTTCACCATGAAGCAGTTTAAACGGGTTCGGCCATCTGTTTTCCCTCTATAAATTCAGCCGACGAGAGATTTAATGAGTAGTGTGACTGTTGTTTGCTCTCGGCAAACAAGAGTCCCACCCACAAAACATGATTATTGTTGTTGTTGTTGTTGTAGCAGTTTATTGTGTACTATCTTTCGTCTGCTTGATTCTGTTGAGTGTCAAGACCCAGGAACTCCGCGACTAAGATGGGGTGCGTCCACAGGGATCTGGGTCTGAGTCGAGTGGGTCTGGCCGGGCAGTTATACAGGTGACGTGTATCGTGCGGTCCCTGGTTACAGTCGGGACATACATCTTGCACGTCGGCATCAATCCTAGCTCTGTGGGAATTGAGGCGGCTGCATCTGCCGGAACGTAATTGAGCCAGAATCACTCTGGTTTGCCGGGGGAGGTCGATTTCTTCGGGTGCAATGGGTGGCGGTCGTTCTCCAAGGACTACATTCACCCGGTAGCCAGTTAACGCGTCTGCTACCGTGTCTGCATGAATGTTGTTCAGACCCGCTTGATATGCCGCTTGATCTAGAGGTTCTCTCTTGTAGCGCTGAACCTCACGCTCTAGATCGTGTAGATCTACCTTAAGGCTTCTGGGCGGTAGATATCTATCCACAAGATCATGATTTGGATGGTCTCTGCGATAACAGCCCAAAAGGTCTTGCTTAGATAGCATGTAGTTATGTCTTCGCACTGGTAGGATCTTTGTCTCCTGGTGGAGGTGGTCCACATGAGAACTAAGGAGGCAGCCCGTCGCAGTTCGGAGGGCGGCATTCTGACAGATCTGAATATTATTCCACTGCGTGTCACAAAGCTGACGTGACCACACTGGCGCTGCATAACTTACCACAGATCGGCCAATTGCTTTGTACGTGGTCAACAAGGTTTCTTTGTCTGCACCCCAAGTGTTGCTGGCAAGTAACTTGAGGACCTTGTTTCTACTTTTAAGAATGGAGAATGTGTAAGAGCTGTCAAATGTGACGCCAAGTATTTTGGGACACTTGATTTGATGGCTCAGTATTCACCTCACTCGTATTTTTAGCGAACAATGTGGCTGAAGATTTGGTGGCAGATATCTTCAGATTTCTTTCAGCGAAATATGTGGCAAGTACGTTGAGCTAGACGTTCAACCTATCGCAAATGTCAACAATGGCTGGGGGGCCTCATGCCATCATCGCACAATCGTCCGCATATGATATGATCTCTATGCCGTCTGGAGGGGGTGGAATGGAGAATAGGTAGAGATTAAACAGATATCACACCACATTAGGGAACTCCCTGTTTCACTCTACGGTGCTTCGACTTCTTATCCCTAAATTCCACAAATGACTGGCGACCACACAGATAATTCGCGACCCAGCGTTTAAGGCCTAACTGAAGGGAGGTGTTGGCGATATCCTCAAATAGTTTGGCATGGCTGACCGTGTCTAATTCCTTCGTGAAAATAGGGTACTAAATTTTTTGACACCCGAAGGGGGAGCGGACCCTCCCCCATACCCCAAATTTCATAAACGCCAGATCTCGGAGGTTCGTGCACCGACCCACCCACCGGACATGTTTACCGATTGGGACAATATGGGTATCAAATGAAAGGTATTTAAGAGTAGAGTACGAACTTGATATACAAATTTCGCCCAAAATGTTCGGGGGGGTCCCCCACCCCAAAAATAAACCCCCAACTGGACTTTTTCACCGCTTTGGGAAATATGGGTATCAAATGAAAGGTTTTTAAAAGTAGAGTACAAATTTGACATAAAATTGTATACCTTGGTGTCTAAGGGGCCTCCCACCCCTAAAAAACCCCCGCACGGACATGTTTACCGATTGGGACAATATGGGTATCAAACGAAAGATAGCTAAGAGTAGAGTAGGAACTTGATATACAAATTTCGGCCAAAGTACTGCGGACATATTTGTGGATTATGACAAAAAGGGGGCTCAAATCTGGTATCTGTTTTATGGCCAAATATTTCAGAGACGTCTCACTTGATACTTGATATACAAATTTCGCCCAAAGTGTTCGGGGGGGGTCCCCCACCCCAAAAAAAACCCCAACTGGACTTTTTCACCGCTTTGGGAAATATGGGTATTTAAAAGTAGAATACAAATCTGACATAAAAATGTATCCCTTGGTGTCTGATAGCCTCCCACCCCTCAAAACCCCCCGCACGGACATGTTTACCGATTGGGACAATATGGGTATCAAACGAAAGATACTGAAGAGTAGAGTAGGAACTTGATATACAAATATCGCCCAAAGTACTGCGGGCTCAAAAAAAAAGAAATTTGAGAGTAGAGCTCGATGGTAATTTTTTTTTTAGGACTAAGTGTGTGGGTGGCCACCCCCAGCCTACATACTCTTCAAACTGGACATATTTGTCGATTATGACTCAAATATCTGTTTTATGGCCAAATGTTAAAAAAAATAATTAAAATTTTGTTGGCCCTTGATCGAGCAATTCCATGAGTGGTTTATTAAAATGTATTTGGGACACTTCAGGTGTAGTATTCGTTATTCTTATTAAATCCCAAACTAAGTATTAGGTATTAAATGCCATAAACGCACTATTAGTAAAAGGCGCAAACTTTTGTAAAGACCATTACAATAATTGTTGGTATGAAACTGAATTTAGAAACTTTCCTAATGGTGTTTAATTACCAGGTAACGTGACGAATAGGACAACTCTTTTTTTATGCCTTCCATCATAAGGTGGGGGTGTTCTTACTTCATCATTCATAAGACCTTCTAAGAAATATATATAGGTATACTCTTAATCGCGATGACATTTAAAGTCGATCTAGCCATGTACGTAGGTCTGTTTAACATTTTGCAAAAATACTTCCTATTGATGTAGGTCGATTGGAATTGTAAATGGGTTAATTGGGTCCATATTTAGATATAGCACCCATATAAATAAATCTCCCGATTTTACTTATTGAGCCTCTAGAAGGCATAATTCTTATCCGATTTGACTTAAGTTCTGCACCATGACTACTGCTGCCTTATGGTTCCCTTGTTGTTATATGGTTCCAAGGCATGGTAACTTGTGAAAGCAGACGAGGCAGTGCTTGGAGTGTTTGAGAGAAAAATTCTTCGTAAAATGTATGGACCAGTTTGCATTGATGGAAAGTATCGGCCTCATATGAACCACGAACTGTGTGAGCTGTATGACGAAGCTACCATTGTTAAACGTATCAAAATACAATGATTCATTGGTTAGGTCGGGTTTTCAGAATGAATGAAAAAGCTCCAATGAAGAAATCTTTGTGGGACCACAGAGATCGCCTTCAAACCGGGACGACCAAAACCTCGATGCAAAGATCATGTGGTGAACGACATCTCGAAATTTGGTATCAGAGATTTTAGAAGGAGAGCAGAAGATGGAAGCGCTTGGAACGCTATTCTAAGTTCGACGAATGGGACAACTGTTCCTTCATAGCCAATTAAAGTAAAGCTAAGAACTCCAATATGCAAGTCAAATTTGATTCGAAATTGTCTATCACCGGATATATGTAGATATCATTTAAACCGATTTTCCGATTTTATTTTTTGGGCTTCTGGAGAAATTCTTGCATAATTCATATCCGATATGGGTGAAATGTTGCATGATGACTTTAGCTAGGTTTTCAACATCTATACTCTATTCAGTCCATAACCTGATATAGCTCTTACATAAACCGATCTTTCCCTCCAGGTGCTGAAGAAGCATAATCGGTAGATCGGTTTATATGGGAGCTATTACTGGTTATAGATTGATTCAGGCCATATTTGGCACGTAAGTTGAAGATGGTAGAAGTCGTTGTGCAAAATGTCAGCCAAATCAGACAAGAACTGCGCCCTTTAGAGGCTCAGAGGTAAAATCGGGAGAACGTTTTATATGGGAGCTATATTAGATTATTGGCCGATTGAGACCATATTTGAAACGTTTGTTAGAGGTCATTGAAAAAGTCGCTGTGCAAAATTTCAGACAAATCGGATAACAATTACGCCCTCTAGATGCTCAAGAAGTATAATTGGGAGATTGGTTTATATGGGAGCAGTATCAGGTTGTAGACCAATTCAGACCATATTCGATAAGTATGTTGGAGATCATAGGAAAAGTCGTTGTGCAGAATTTCAGCGAAATTGGATAGGAATTACGTCCTCTAGATGCTCAAGAAGTATAATTGGGAGATCGATCAAGAAGTGAAATCGGAAGATCGGTTTAAATGGGAGCTATATCAGGCTATGCAACAATTCAGACCATATCTGGCACGTATGTTGAAGAAGGTCATTGCAGAAGTCGTTATGCCAAATTTTGACCAAATCAGACAAGAACTGCGCCCTCTATAGGCTCAAGATGTATAAGCGGGAGATCGGTTTATCTGGGTGCTATATTAGGTTTTTAACCGATTCAAGCCATATTTGGCACGTATGTTGAAGATTATACAAGAAATCGTTATCCAAAATTTCAGCCAAATCAGACCAGAACAGCGACCTCTAGAAACTGAAATTTCAGCCAAATCAGATAGGAATTACGTCCTATAGGTGTTCAAGAAATATAATCGGGAGATCGGTTTATATGGGAGCTATATCAGGTTATAGACCGATTTAGACCATATTTGGTTGAAGATCATAGGAAAAGTCGTGCAAAATTTCAGCCAAATCGGATAAGAATTACGGCCTCTAGATGCTCATGTAGTATAATTGGGAGATCGGTTAAAAAGTAAAATCGGAAGATCGGGTTAGAAGCTATATCAGGTTATGGCCGATTTAGACCATACCTGGCACGTATGTTGAAGAAGTCGTTGTGAACAATTTCAGCCAAATCAGACAAGAACTGCGAACTCTAGAGGATCAAGAAGTAAAATCGGGAGATCGGTTAAAATGGGAGCTATATCAGGATATGGACCAATTCAGACAATATCTGGCATGTCGAAGGTCATTGCAGAAGTCGTTGTGCAATAGGAAATCGGGAGATCGGTTTAAATGGGAGCTAAATCAGGTTATGGGCCCATTCAGACCATATTTGACACGTATGTGAAGATCATAGAAAAAGTTGTCCAAAATTCCAGCCAAATCAGACAAAAACTGCGCCCTCTAGGGGCTTAAGAAGTAAAATCGGGAGATCGGTTTAGAAATAGAAAAATTCTCTGTTCAAAATTTCGGCCAAATCGAATGGGAACTACGCCCTCTAAATGGGCCATATCGGTTCATTTGGATATAGCCCTCATATAAACTCATAACACTTCTTGAGCCCCGAGAGAGCTCATTTAGCTGAATTGGACCTCTCACAATCACACAGCTATTTGTTGGGAAATTTTACATTGCAAATGTCGCCACCAAGAGAATAACCGCTGAAATTTTTATGACGTTCTGGTCCCCTGGCAAGAAGTTGTCCAAAGATACATTAAATTGAATTATTTGTGCAAAATCTTGAGCGCCCGTACACGTGTTTCGAGATACTGACGGACGGATTTACGCGGCTAAATCAGATCACAGATCACATCCAAAGCCAGAATTGCCCGAATTGGTTCATATTCTCCTATATGAACCAAAGTATCTCGTGTTTGACACCTAAAGGAAATTATTATGATTCGTTTATTCCTGATCCATAATCCTTTTTTAGTGTCTGCCTTTAAAGATAAACCGCGCAAATAACATGACAAATGCGATCAAAGGTGAAGGGTATATAAGATTCGGCCGGTCGAACTTCTTCCTATAAAAAGAAATTTTGCGAAAACCAAAGCACATGCAAATGATGGGATCACGTACCTTGTTGTGCACGTGCAAAGCAATTGATCTGACAGAATGCCGGCTCAATGCTGGCTCAATTGCGTTCTGGCAAAGGCAGCCGCCTCAACTTCTACAGAGCAAGGATTGGCATCAAACGTGCAGGATGTGTCCCGATTGTGACCTCGGACCACACAGCACACATCACTTGTTCGACTGGACTGATGCAGCCGCCTCAACTCCTACAGAGCAAGGATTTATGCCAAAGTGCAGGATGTGTCTCGATTATAAGCTGGGACCACACGACACCCATCACACCTGTTTAACTGTCCAGCCAGATCCACTCAACTCAGACGCTAATGTCTCTGGGCGCACTCCACCTTAGTCGCAGAGTTCCAGGGTATGGATATTCAACAGAACCAAGAAGATACAACACAACACACTGCTACAACAACAACAACCTTTTGTAACCTGCATTGAGGCCATCGTCCATCTATGACGCTGAACATCATACTATGCTATGTGAAAACTATTTGTAGTCCTTGTAGAACGACCGCCTCCCATTGCACCTGAAGAAATTGACCTCCACCGGCAAACCAGAGTAGTTCTGGCTCAATTACGTTCCGGCAGATGCAGCCGCTTCAATTCCTACAGAGCTAGGATTGATGCCGACGTGCTAAATGTATGTCCCGATTGTAATCAGGGACCACACGATACACGTCACCTGTTTAGCTGCCCATCCAGACCCACTCGGCTCAGACCCAGATCTTTTCCATATACACAAATGTGTATGCCGCTGGTATAAATTCAACGCTTACATAAAACTTGGAAACTACATATTTATTACGAATCATCTCTATTAACGTAGGATAAATAAAATTCCAGTTTTCTGACAATTTGCTGAACCTTTGCCTTTGTCAGCTCCTCCATACCACTGCTGATGGCAAACAATTTTTGAAATTCAGTGTCCTTTTTGTGGGCATTCTTTAAAATATTCTTTGTCAATTGAAAAAGTTTCAGACTTTCACTCAGTGCTGCCAATTTAAATTGTTGCCTTGACATCACATGACGGACATCGCTCTGCAATTGCTCTGGACACTCGACAATCAGTGTGGGTTTCTCCCCATTAGACATTAGTTGCGCAGCTCCATTTCCTGTTGTTAAGGCCTCCATGTGCACGGATACTATGGCATCTTCAACATCCTCAAAGTTGGTTCCGTATTTCAGAGTTGTGCTGAGATTTACCAGAAACGCTGCTGCTTCATTGGGATTTGTTAAATGTTCTCCATTGAAATAGCGTGAGGTACAACAATATGAGGCGATGATATTCCATAGATTGTAGTGTACACAGGCTGCAGGTTCTTTGCTACAAATTGACGAGAATGCTGGTATATTTTCGTATATGGCTGGAATACTACTCTGACAAGATTCTGTTTTAGCAGACATATCAATGATTTTGGATTTTTTATCTTCTCTCATCCACCAGGGTTTGAAATCTGGTATTAGTTTCATGATATCACCAGAGGAAATCATTTTTTTGAATTCATATCTTTCTTCTTGAGTTAAATTTTCCCATACCTCATCGGCATCATTGATGTCAACGTCTTTTAAACGTTCAGCTATATCTAGCTCATCTGTTTCATTGTGATGACCATGAGGGCCACTAGGCATATGAGGCAGGTCACCAACTTCATCATCTTCTTCTTCACCACCAGCCTCTTCATCATCATCAGAGTCTAAGGAATCTTGATCAAAATCCTCTATAGGAATACCGGCATCAGTTTCCCGTATTCGTCTTAAAATCTCATATATTTTACGCATATCTTCTTTGTTCTCCGGTTGACCAGCTTTTGCTGCCAATTCATCCTGAACGCATTGTTTGTAAAAAGCTTCAGAGCATTTCAAGTGTTCCTTGGATTTATAACAGTCCAGAGAACAGTAGTTTATATTGCATCGAGGACAAGTATACTTGAACTTTTGCTTATTACATCTGTAAAAAAGAAAACGTTTAATACTCATTTTGGGATAAGAACCCCGTCGGTGGCTGGATAAGCTAGGTTATGCCTTCAAGTTGGCCACACAAATGCAGAATATAGTTTTTACTCACACAACACTTGCACTTACATTTGACAGTTTTCGCTGGATGAGGACATTTTATTTCGATCTAATTACAACTATTTTCTTATTTGGCTTCCGGTTTGTTTACTTTTTATTTGCAAAATGTTAAATGCCGCTTTTACGAACAGCTGACCGTCTTTACAAATGAGAGAGCCAGTGACAGCTGACAATGGAGAGCAAAACACTGACAGCACATTGCGTTAACCCGGTTCACACGGTGGCGTATTGAAGCACAACATTAAGGGGTGTTTACATTTATAGATTATTATACCCACTAGGCATGTTAGGGTATCAAAAGAACAACTTTACTTTCTCGTTTTTTCGAATGTCAAATATTTCACTTAACCAAAAAATTTAAAAAAGCCCCATGCAAATTAAGGATGACAAAATACCGATTAAAAATGCCTCAAATAAAGCTTGGTACTTTGTTTGCTGTGTTCTCTTTCAACTGCTTGGGGGGGAGTTGGCATCCTCATTCAAAGTGGAAGCGTGGAGCCTCCAATCTACTCTGCCAAAGCTATGCCTTACTGGTCGTTACCTAAGATATAATACCATAAAACGTGATGTTCACTTTAAAATCTTCTGGAATCAGACGATTATGCCCAGGTAGTAGCCCACTTATGTCGGGCTTGTTAGCTTGGCCACTGACTAAGTCACAACTACCAACCGGCGGTATGTACACGTTAATTAGCTCTATTTCGGCACTACCGTACCTGACTGTTATTCCCATGCACTCCATGTTGGGGTGCATGGCCATGTGCAGGCGAGATCAGTCTTTACTGTACGGAAGCCAAACTCCCACATCCATTCTTTAAGCGATCGATACATTGCACATAGCACATTATGCCCATGACAAATGCACATGCGCTGTGTTGGTCAGCTTTGTCTCTCAGATCGCTGCAACCAATATTGTTCTTCCCATTCATAAAGTCCTCTATCTCGTCGATTTAGCTCTCAGACCATTGCAAGAAGGATCTCCCGGCGCTGGGCCGGCAATCTTGGGGCTGGGACGCTGCTGTTTCGTATATTGCCGCACGGGAGAGGTCGGAGAGGTCATATAGTCCCACAACGAGTACGCAGAAGACGACGATAATGACACTTGTTGACCTTGCAACATATTCAATGCGACTATTCTCTCGTTGTGACGCAGGAGGCACTGAATAAGTACTTGGCATTGAAAATGTCACCTTGTTATTTTTTTACATTCTTTCTTGTTTACGTTTTTCTCTTTTTTGATGACATTTTCAATCGGATTTGATGTCAGATTTGACATCCTTAATGATGTTCATGGGGCCTATCCACTTTATGTTTTCCTAAGTGACCTAACTTTCTATTAGAGAATCCTGGTAGTAATATAAGGCCAAGGCAAGATCGAAAATGACCCCCTCCGTGCACCGGTTACAACTCACTGACACCGACCGATTATGGAGGCTGTTCTGGCAAACTGAACAGAACCAGGATCCGGGGCTCATTTTCAATCCCGACACTCCGGGATACGCCTCTCCCATAAAATTAGCTAAGCGGCTAATTTTATCGCAGCCAGAGAACTGCAGCGAGGTGGTCTCACGCGAACAGCTGTTAATAGCCGGCTGTTTGTTTTGTTTGCATTTTCTTTGTTGTTATCTTCTTTCTCTCATATACACACACGCACACCAATTTGTTTGAAAACGGTGATCAGCTTGATGACAAGTTGGCGGATTGCACCGTATGATTTGTGGTTGTTGTACAAATGAGACCCCATTTAATTGTTTCACCATGAAGCAGTTTAAACGGGTTCGGCCATTTGTTTTCCCTCTATAAATTCAGCCGACGAGAGATTTAACGAGTAGTGTGACTGTTGTTTGCTCTCGGCAAACAAGAGTCCCACCCACAAAACATAATCATTGTGGACTGCACTGTTTCTCATATTTCTACTTGAAAAGGTCCCATTACTTGTATGCTTAACTTTTGCTTTTATACATTTTGCGATTTGAGTAATCGATACCCAACAGGAAACCGGTTGACAACCTTGAAGTGAATACTCTCTCTTTCTTGACATTTCCCTATGTTCGTAACAATTTTTTTTTTTTTTGAAAAATGTGCTTTCCTGTCACATAGTTTGGCCAAATTTCTTTACAAGTTTTCTGACGAGCGTGTGGAGACGGTCTGTGCTTTGCGGTCGGTTGCGAATCGAACCGTTGTTGGCGAAACACAACGCGCATTTTATTTTTTTTTAACTTGTGAACGGAATTGAGGTAGTGGAGGTGCTGCTGCCAGTAAATGAGTTAAAGTTTTCGGCGCGTCAATAAGGGATATAAATTAGTTGGACAAAATCAATTGTTGTTTTGTAATTGGACTGCGGACTTCAACAAGTGCTAGCGATGGAAACTACGGCTGTAAATAGTGTAATGAATGGCACCCACTATCAAGAGTTGCATCAGGGACGCCTGAATATGTACAAATCCAAAGTCGATGTGGTCCTGGGCGCCCAATGGGGTGACGAGGGCAAAGGTAAAGTTGTGGACATGCTGGCCCTGGACGTCGACATTGTTTGCAGGTGTCAGGTAAGCATTATCATCCAAAAGTGTATACACAAATCATTGGTATAAGTGAAATTTTTTGGGCGTATTGTAGTTAATGTGTCTGTCTGTTTGTATGCTCCCATCCCACGGGCATCAGAAGTTGTGATTACGAGAGTCAAGGACATTTTTTATCTTTTTTTTGGGATTTGCCAGTGTACCCTTTGCAAAGGTCAGAGCTTGTCTCAAATATGAGTTTGCAAATACATTTATGGGTCATACATGCCAAACCCAAGTGTACCAAGAACCCATAAGCCATGATTGCATCAGCTTTCTTCTAACACAATTTGCATCACATGTATAAAGTTCATTGTAGTCACCTAGCCAGCCAGTCAGTGGTGGTGACGACGACGACGACGACGGAGGCGCGTCAGTCACATGTGATTTGCTTTTTTTAAATGTTGCCCATAAAGTGGGAAAAATTCAATGAAATCACCATGATGTCTTTACGTTATCTTTCCTTATAAATTCTTTAACTACATTATTCTTATGGCGGCATGGTAGTACGTTGCTGGTATATACATATCAGTTTACATAATGAATCTACTCCAGTATACACACAGACATTCATAATGAATTCTGTTCTTTTTTTTGTATTTGCAAAGGTCTGGGACGCGTTTCCTTCTTCTATTCCATCTTCTATCGTTGTTTGGGCTTTTGCGTTGTTTTTTTTCATTGTTTATTTTATTGTTGATCATCGTTTCCACCACGTTGTTTTTTTGGTTTAGCTTTTTTCGTCACGTTTTTTTTTTGTGCTGGAACATAATCACTTAAATTCGGCGTATAATAATGTCGAGAATACGATTTTGTTTTGTTCTCCAGTTTAAATCTGCACAATTTTTGTACAATTTGCAAATATTATGTCATAGATTTAATATAAACTTGCGCCTGTCTCCAACTAGCCTCTCCTTATCCCGGACAACTCATTTGAGACGCTGCCGAGTGAGCGATTTAGAAAAAAAAAAATCACAAGATACATTTTCTCTATGGAATACAAATAAGTGTGATTACGCGCACGCTACATACTAACATACATACTTATGAACTCTTTTTTTATAATTTGCTACAAATTTCCGTAGATGAATGATTGTACACTTTTTGTTGTTATACATTAGATCGGCTTAAACCATAATTGTTCACTTGCTTTCAAAACTTGAAATGCTAAAGACATTTTAGAGAAGTAGAAAACTGTCAGCTAATGCTAATCCCAAGGTTTGATTGTCATTTGTATTAATGACATTTAGCAATGTATCGGCCAACATCTTCTTAAAGGCATTTAGGTGGCCAAACTTATCAAATGATGCCTAGTGCAGACTACCACTTAGGACCTATGAGGCTTGCGGGGTAGTCTACACTCTATCCTACCTTCGTTTTCTGCAAATGCAAATTTTGCCCATAAACATTCCACAAAAAAACAGGGGCAAACTTCTCACATATAAATGAGTGCAGTCCGATTCAATTCTAAGCTCAATGATAAGGGAGCTCCTTTTTATAGCCGAGTCCGAACGGCGTGCCGCAGTGCGACACCTCTTTGAAGAGAAGTTTTACATGGCATAGGACCTCACAAATGTTGCCAACATTAGGAGGGGAAAACCACCACTGACAATTTTTTCTGATGATCTCGCCAAGATTTGAACCCAGGCGTTCAGCGTCATAGGCGGACATGTTAACCTCTGCGCTACGGTGGCCTCCATCTTCGATTTCTAGGTTCTGTTAAATATCAAAATCCAGGAACTCTGCCTTTTCTTTCAAAGCGAAGCATGGCTGGCCGTATCAAAGGCCTTCGATAGGCCCAAAGCAGTAGAAGGTAGTCCACTTGAGAACTGATGAGGCAGCCCTTCGCAATTTACCTACCACTTAAGACCTATGAGTCTTGCGAGGTAGTGCACACTTCATCCTACCTTTTTTTTTAGGTTCTGTCAAATATCCAAATCTCTGCCACTTGGCAGGAAGGCTTTCGGAGGATTTTGCTAGTAATTCGTGCAGGATGTACAGGCTGTACATCACTTTCACTAAAGTACCCTCGTGTATACTATTTAGACCCACCTGATACGTTGCTTGATATAGAGTCCCGGTTTTGAAGCACTGAAGCCCTCGCCCAAAGTTCATGAAGAACCAAACTGACGTCTCTGTACAGTGGTTTCTTCGATAAAAGGTCGGTAGATAATGCTTAGGCAGCATTTAGGAGGTAGTCTTCTGAAGGAGGTACTCCACTTAAGAACTGATGAGACAGTCCTTCGCAGTTCACCACTTTCGCTAAAGTACCCTCGTGTATGCTATTTATATCCTCTTGATACGTTGCTTGATATAGAGGCTAGGTTTTGAAGCAGTGAAATCTTCGCCCAAGTTCATGAAGATCCAAACTGACGTCTCTGGACAGTGGTTTCATCGATAAAAGGCCATTAGATAATGCTTAGGCAGCATTTAGGAGGTTGTCTTCTGAAAAAGGTAGCCCACTAGAGAACTGATGAGACAGCCCTTTGGAGTTCGAAAAGTAGCATTCTGCCTGAATATTTTTTCTTTCAAATCGAAGCATGCCTGTCCCGCCCGGTTTTGAAGCACTGAGCCCAAGTTTACGAAGATCCCAACTGACTTCTCTGTACAGTGGTTTCATCGATAAGAGGCCAGTAGATAATGTTTAGGCAGCATTTAGGAGTTTGTCTCCTGAAAAAGGTAGTCCACTTGAGAACTGATGAGGCAGCTCCTAGCAGTTCGAAGAGCAGCATTCTGTCTGAATCTTTTTTCTTTCAAAGCAAAGCATGGCTGGCCGTATCAAAAGCCTTCGATAGGGCCAACACAGTAGATACTGCTAAGGCAGCTTTTAGGAGGTTGTCTTCTGAAGGAGGTAGTCCACTTGAGAACTGATGAGACAGCCCTTCGCAATTTAGGTGGCCAAATTAACCAAATGATGCTGAATGCAGATTACCACTTAACACTTATTAGCCTTGCGAGGTAGTGCAAACTTCATCCTACCTTCGTTTTCTAGGTTCTGTTAAATATCCAAATCTAGGAACTCTGCGACTTGGGAGGAAGGCTACCAGGGATTTTGCTAGTAAGTTGTGCAGGGTGGTGGGCGCATTTTTTCATTAATCCCAGTCCAATGTGAACTAGGTTTGCAGAGGCTTGTTCTTCAAGAACGAAATCCACACAGTAGCTGTTCAGCACTTCCGCTAAAGTACCCTCGTGTATGCTTTTTAGACCCACCTGATACGTTGCTTGATATAGAGGCTAGGTTTTGAGCACTAAACCCCTGGCTAAGTTCATGAAGATTCAAACTGACGTCTTTGTGCAGTAGTTTCACCGATAATAGGCAAGTAAGATACTGCTTAGGCAGCATTTAGGAGGTTGTCTTCTCAAAAAGGTATGTGAAAAGATTGAGAACTAATGAGACAGCCCTTCGCAGTTGGAAGAACAGTATTCCGTCTAAATCTTTTTTTTTTTCTTTCAAAGCGATGCAGGGCTGGCCGTATATAGGACTTCGATAGGCCCAAAAGCAGTAGATACTGCTAAGGCAGTATTTAGGAGGTTGTCTTCTTAAGGTAGTAGTCTACTTGAGAGCTGACGAGACTGCCCTTCGCAGTTGGAAGAACAGCATTCAGTATAAATTTTTTTTTTAAGTGATCCACGACTGGCCGTATATATGACTTCGATAGGCCCAAAGCAGTAGATACTGCTTAAGCACCATTTAGGAGGTTGTCTTCTCAAGGAGGTAGTCCACTTGAGAACTGATGAGACAGCCCTTCACAGATCGAAGAGCAGCATTCTGTCTGAATATTTTTCAAAGTGATGCATGGCTGGTCGTATCAAAAGCCTTTGATAGGCCCAAAGCCACAGGAACCATCCTATGGCAGAGCTTGATCTGGTTGGGACCGGAGCCAAGATACGCAGTGGTGGCGTGCAAAGCAGTCCCAATTTACAAAATTACTGTCGATGTTCAAAAAAAAATGTTTGAGTAATAGAGCATCAATTGTTGTTGTTGTAGCAGTGCGTTGTACACTGCTGCGGCGGCCTTTGCCGATGAAGGACTCCATCGGGTCAATCCGGTACGTAAAACCAGCTGCCATGAGATTGCAACAATTGTTGTAGCGGCATTGTGTTGTGTTCTATATTTCGTCTGCATGATTTTGTTGAATATCCAGATCCAGGAACTCTGCGACTAAGGTGGGGTGCGTCCAGAGGAATCTGGGTCAAGTCGAGTGGTTCCGGCTGGGCAGTTAACCAGGTGGCGCGTGTCGTGTGGTTCCATGTCACTAAAGGGTCACACATCCTGCACGTTGGCAACAATCCTTGCTCTGTAGGATTTGAGGCGGCTTTATCTGTGGGATCGTAATTAAGCAAGAACTACTCTGGTTTGCTAGAACTACTCTGGTTTGCTAGAACTACTCTGGTTTGCAAGAACTACTCTGGTTTGCTACAACTACTCTGGTTTGCAAGAACTACTCTGGTTTGCTATGGGAGGCGGTCGTTCCCCAAAGACGATATTCATCCGGTAGCTTTCACCGCATCTGCAACCGTGTCTGCATGAATGTTGTCTAGTCCCGTATGATATGCCGCTTGATGGGTCGTTGTTTTCGCGGAAATGGGTTCGTGGTCTCGGGTAACCCACCATTCCCTAGACCCTCTCTATAAACGGATGGATCTGAATTGTTTAGGGGCACCAGAATAGGAGACTTATTTGGGTTCTGGAATATAGATAAGTTTAAGTGGCAGCTTGGATTCGGACTTACTTCGACTTTTGATACCACAGGAACAAGAGAAGAATGTTGTTGTTGTTGTTGTAGCAATTTATTGTGTTCTATCTTTTGTCTGCTTGATTCTGTTGAGTGTCAAGGCCCAGGAACTCTGCGACTAAGGTGGGGTGCGTCCACAGGGATCTGGGTTTGAGTCGAGTGGGTCTGGCGGGGAGTTAAACAGGTGACGTGTATCGTGCGGTCCCTGGTTACAATCGGGACATACATCTTGCACGTCGGCATCAATCCTAGCTCTGTGGGAATTGAGGCGGCTGCATCTGCCGGAACGTAATTGAGCCAGAACCACTCTGGTTTGCCGGGGGAGGTCGATTTCTTCGGGTGCAATGGGTGGCGGTCGTTCTCCAAGGACTACATTCACCCGGTAGCCAATTACTGCGTCTGCATGAATGTTGTTCAGACCCGCTTGATCTAGAGGTTCTCTCTTGTAGCGCTGAACCTCACGCTCTAGATCGTGTAGATCTACCTTAAGGCTTCTGGGCGGTGGGTATCTATCCACAAGATGATGATTTGGATGGTTTCTGCGATAACAGCCCAAAAGGTATTGCTTAGACAGCATGTAGTTATGTCTTCGCACTGGTAGGATCTTTGTCTCCTGGTGGAGGTGGTCCACATGAGAAATGAGAGAAAAATGACGCTGTCTAGTTCATACCGTCGAACGAGCCAGAATGCGTTAGAAATCCTAATAACATGAGAATGCTCACATCCGCTTATTCAGAAAGGGTTCCAAAGAAATAAGAATCTAATGTGGTAACCCTCTTGACTGCTGGTGCGGGACGCTCACACAGAAGGTGTTTTATAGTCCCTTTTTCTTCGATTTCCTTACAGCTTCTGCAATAGTCTTTGCTGGCAACCTTCAGTCTGTCAGCATGTTTTCCGATTAGACAGAGGCCTGTCATGACGGACGCAATGACTGAGACGTCTGTTGTAGCCAATGACAGCAAAGCGATAGACTTCTTCAAGTCTAGATTAGGCCACATAGTTTTGGAATGCTCACAGCCCCCTCTTTGTGACCTTCTATCATTAGTTGTCCTTCGGGCCTGGTCCTGAAAACTTAGCTTACATGTCGCTAGAGACATACCCACAGATTCCAGTAACCCTCAAATGTGTAGGGTAATTCCTAGTCTCGCAATCTTGTCCGCTTCACAATTCCCTGGATATCTATGTGACCCGTCACCCAGAACAAGTGAATTTTGAACTGTTCCGCCATCTCGTTGAGATATCTGCGAGAGTCGAGGGCGGTTTTTGTGTTCAGAAATACGTTCTCTAGTGATTTAATGGTTGCTTAGCTGTCTGAGAAGATATTTATGCCAATCGTCGTAACGACATTCTATCTTAACAATTCCACCACTTTCTTAATTGCAAGGATCTCCGCTTGATACACACTGCAGTGGTCGGGTAACCTTTTCGATATGACCAGTTCTAGATCTTTAGAGTACATCCCAAAGCCCACCTGGTCGTTTAGTTTGGAACCATCCGTATAGAAGACTACGTAACTTCTGTTACCAGGGATATCGTAGTTCCAATCGGTTCTATCATGAATAATGGTACAGTACTTTTTATCAAAAAGCCGCTCAGGTAGGGTGTAATTCACACTGCCTGGAGCTTTGGATATTGTATCAAGGATTAGGATTTAAATAATCTGTTTTAGGATTTAAACAATTCACAACTATTTCACCGACCTCGTTAGAAAGCTTCTAAATAAAAAAAATTGTCTACATTTGTTTACTATAAGCGCTTTCAATAGTGGGATTCCCCTTTTTCATTTTAAACCAGCATTGCCATATGTAAATATTTATTATGTTAGATTACAAAAAAACAAATACTATTTTTCTGTCCACATGTGCATAAATCTATTAAGCGACTACCTCTTTCGGGTCTTGCTTAGCTTAGCTTACCAGTCAGAGATTGTGGATTCAATTCCCGCCGGAGGCTTGTGGCATGTTTTCTTTAGCTTCTAATCAAACATCGATATGTCTGTCTCCGCTCTCTGTTTCGGTTTTATAGCTTGGAGATTTTCTTGAGATGGTTCGGAGATGTACTGTTCTAATTTTACTGACAATCAAGTTCCAGATAATGGCACCTTGCAAAGGGTGGAAATCGCTTTAGATTCACATAACACTCCATGTACATGTATTACCCACTCTTCAGTTATAAAGCATTAACAAGCCCATTTATCAAAACATTTTCGCGAAAACTGGATTAATTGGCTTCTGCTATACCAATTTGGTATAGAGATTCTAAAAATTTGTTGTTTTTCTACCCACCACCGATCTGCCGATAAAGGGTCTGAAGCCCATAAAAGCTATATTTATTACCCGATTTAGCTGAAATTTGAAATAGTGAGTTATTTTAACCCTCCCGTCATGCGACACAAATATGGTTCAAATCGAACTATATTTAGATATAGCTGCCACATAAACCGATCTGCCGTTTAAAGGTCCGAAGCCCATAAAAGCTTTATTTATTACCCGATTTTGCTGATATTTGAAACAGTGCGTTGTTTTGAGGCTCCTGATAATCGACCTTAGTATGGTTCAGGTCGGACTATATTTAGATATAGTTGCCATATAGACCGATCTACCGATAAAGGGTCTGAAACCCATAAAAACTTTATTTTGTATCCGATTTCGCTGAAATTTGAAACAGTGAGTGGTTTTAGGCCTCCCGACATCTGACCTAAATATGGTTCAGATCCAACTATACTTAGATATAGCTGCCATATAGACCGATCTGCTGTTTAAAGGTCTGAAGCCCATAAAAGCTATATTTATTAACCGATTTCGCTGAAATTTAAAACAGCGACTAGCTTCAGGCCTTCCAACATCGGATCCAAATATGGTTCAGATCAAACGATATTTAATATAGCTGCCCTATAGACCGATCTGCCGTTTAAAGGTCTGAAGCCCATAAAAGCTTTGTTTATAACCCGATTTCGCTGAAATTTGAAGCAGTGAGTTGCTTTAAGCCTTCCTTCATCCGACCCAAATATGGTTCAGATCGGATTATATTTAGATATAGCTGCCCATATAGACCGATCTGCCAATTAAGGGCCTGAAACCCATAAAGGCTACATTTATTACCTGATTTCTTTGAAATTTGAAATAGTGAGTTGTTTTAAGCCTCCCGACGTCCGACCCAAGTCAGATAGATAAAGCTGTCTTTTAGATCGATCTTTCAGTTTAGGGTCTTTATCCCAAAAAAAGCTGGTTGGTATTGTATAAAAATGTTACTTGTATATGAGTTTTGCGACCTGAATAAAATAGGATCGAGACCAGCCCCTATTAAGATATAACTAGCGCTAACCGTAGCGCTGAGGTTAGCATGTTCGCCTATGACGCTGAACGGCTGGGTTCGAACCCTGGCGAGACCATCATAAAAAAATTTTTCAGCGGTGGTTATCCCCTCCTAATGCTGGCGACATTTGTGAGGTACTATGCCATGTAAATACTTCTCCCATCATCAATACAACTTAATGGCGACGCAAATAAGTTCAAACAAAATCTTACAAAATACTTTCAAAGCCTATAAATTAAGTGATTTGTTTTTCCTATTCTTCCTCTCAATTAATTTTTGTTAATGAATTATTGATTATTGATTATTGATTATTGATTTTTATTGCTAATGTAATTAAAATTAAAGCCGAACTTAATGATCCCTTTGTTAGAATAACGATTCTAATCACATACTGTAATTATAAGATTTTAAATCTTGTTGTATGTGAAACCAAATAAATAAATAAATAAATAAAAAATAATAAATACTTCTCTCCAAAGAGGTGTAGCATTGCGGCACGCCGTTCGGACTCGGCTATAAAAGGAGGCCCCTTATCATTGAGTTTAAAACTTGAGTCGGACAGCACTCATTGTTATGTGAGAAGTTTGCCCCTGTTCCTTAATGGAATGTTCATGGGCAAAATTTGCAATTTGATTATTATATCCTTGTTTAATTTGGTCCAGATCGGTCCAGATTTGGTTATAGGAGCCATATAGAACAATCTCTTAAAATCTTGGCCCCATAAAAAGCGCATTTATTATCCGATTTCGTTGAAATTTGACGCAGTAACTTATATAAGGCTCCTCGACATTCGTGTCCTATATGTTTCAGATCGGTTTATATTTGGATATAGCTGCCAAAAAGACCAATATTTTCTTCTACAAAATGGAGCAGTGACTTATATATATTAGACCATTCAATGTCCCTGTCCGAATTTGAGTGCATAAGTTATCCAATTTTCACCGGGTAGTGACGAAAGGGTGTTTACATATATACCCGGTGTGGTAGGTATCCAAAGTTCGGCCCGGCCGAACTTAATGCCTTTTTACTTGTTATTCTTTAGAGTGCTAAATAATTGCTGTGAGACTATTTTTTGAGAAAACCTATTTTTTGAGAAAACCAACTTTATCAATGTTCAAATCGAATGACAATATATCATCCAAAAGTATACCCAAGCACTGAATATAATGGACAAATCATATTTCATATTTCGAATGATACTCCTCACGCCTGGAGTATCATTCGTTCCGAAGAAAAGAGCCTTAGACTTTGCCGCATTCACAGACAGACGATTCACAGACATCCATGAAGCCAACGAAGGCAAGTCCAAATCAATCTTCGATTGAAGAACATTTAAAGAGCCACGGCTATCTACAAAAACCAACTGAACATCGTCCGCATATCCATTTGGAGTACACCAATTCTCTATGGACTTAAATAAATCGTTCAAAAACAAAATAAACAGGAGGGGACCGAGTACAGATCCCTGAGGGAGTCCGCTTTAACCGGCAGCTTAGATGAAGTTATATCAACTATCTGAACAATTTGCTTTCTATCAACCAAAAAACAAAAGTTAAGAAGCGCTTTTATCAAGACCGTAAACTGTGGACAGCTTCTCAATCAGGACGAAGTAATCCATCCGATCGAAGGCCTTCTCTAGATCCAAGGAGAGCAAAATACAGATATTGTGACCTGCCACGCAATTCCGAATTTGGTCGGTAGGACCTAAAAGCAACATGGACGTCCCTCTTACCTTCCTGAATCCGCATTGGTAATCATGTAAAAGCGAAATGCGGTCAATGTAGGTTACAGGCTGTTTCTTCAAAACATGTTCCACTACCTTCGAAAGCACCGACAGTAACTCTATAGGTCCATATTTTGTTACATTACCAGTGCTGCTCTTTTTCCTTATAGGGTTTATCCTAGCAATCTTCCAGTCGTTTGGAAATGTGGAGATCATGGTTATGTTATGTAACCCAAAAAAAGAAGAAAATCCGAAATATTGGGTTGCCCAAAAAGTAATTGCGGATTTTTCATATAGTCGGCGTTGACAAATTTTTTCACAGCTTGTGACTCTGTAATTGCATTCTTTCGTCTGTCAGTTATCAGCTGTTTATTTTAGCTTGCTTTAGAAAAAAAGTATATTTGATTAAAGTTCATTCTAAGTTTTATTAAAAATGCATTTACTTTCTTTTAAAAAATCCGCAATTACTTTTTGGGCAACCCAATAAATGGAAAAATTATCTTAAAAAACTTCATCGGGAACCCGTCACACCCAGCGACATTAGAATTATCTGACACAAAAGCATCAAACAATTCATCGGGAGTAATGCTGGTAAAAGAAAAGCCGTCATTAGCAGCGAAACGCAGAAATTACGACACATCGTCTTGTACATCTCATTGAGTACCAAGGGAGAGTTGTCAGTAGTCACTGAGGAACTGGCCTTGAGAAGTCCATTGTCTCTAATGACTTTCCAGCCTTCGAAGTACTAAAACTATCAAACAGAGCACTATGCACATTCTTCTTAATCCTTCTTTTCAATTTGCCGTATGTTGTCCAGTTATCATCGCTTTTATTTCGAAGAAAACCTTTATATGCCAATTTCATATCAATTCCAATTTTCCGAATCGTATAGTTTCACAAACATCTTCTTCTTAATAACGGAATAAATCCTAACTAAATCACACTATTACGATTCAAGTTGATCATTAACATCAGTATGAATCTTGCCCTTGCGGATTTTCTCAATTCCTAACTTAAAATTTTCATTTTAGAGGTTACTTTATAGTTTTAGAGCGCCAAACAAGCCGATTACTGGCTTAGGTGTATGTCCATAATTGCATGGGCGGATTAATATCTGCACCCTCTTTTCAACCTAACCTAAAGAAACAAATCACTCCCCTTGAAGTTTTATTGGTAACGCTTCAATTATTTTCAAGAAAACTAATATGTGAGCGATAATCTGCGATTTTATCAATAATAAATATTGGAAACATAAAATGTTAACCCTTTTTGGCACATACAATTACTCTACTTATCTTCATACAGCTAAAGTTATGTGGTGGAACCATGACATATCACCTCATAGCCTTCTTACATTAAAAAAAAAAACAAATATTTTGTTTTATCTAATCATTGACAAAGTCAAATGTTTAAAGTGTTTTAAATTTATAGATGTATATGAGATGTATGTATAGATAGGTATGCTTATAGATAGCTGTGTACAAATGTTGTGTTTTTATTATATTTTTTTGGAAATTTTGTTGGTATTCACTTCAGCCCGAAGACCATTAGACCCACTTTACTCATTAGAATAGTAATATATCCAGAGTGGGAAAAAAGTAGGAATAGCACAAGCAAATATGTTGTGTCATCAATTGCTGACTATCCAATGATTATCAGACTCATGCATGGTTTTGTATGATTGTGTATAAACATACATACATACATCTATCTATATGTCAATGGCTTTGATAAACAATATTTGCGTATATACACGTAAGCACTATGTTTCTACATACATACACACATACATACATGTACATACATACCTCCTTAATGTATTATTATTCTAGTTTGATTATTTGCCAAAACGTTTCCCTATCATATGTAGCAGAGGATGGAAATTATGTTATTGTTTACTTTCTTCTAGTCATTGTGAACATACATACATACATGCATATCTACAACACAAATACAATGTATGTCTATGTGTTTTGATTAACTTTTCTTTAATATACGTTTATATGTATACATACATACAGCGGTCAAAAAAAGTATTCATCATTAGCAAAATTGATAATAAATTCACTTATTTTGGGTAATTGAAGAAAATTTAAAGTAAACAAATAATGCAGTTTTATGCAATAGTTTATTTTTCGTAATATGTTTTAAAATAAATTCAAAAAATAAATTTAATTAGCGCAAAAAATGCAATTTTATATAATAACACCAAAAACAGAACAAAAAAAGTATTCATCATTGATGTGCTATCATCAAAGTCAAATTCAAATATTATTTGGGAATCCCCCTTTTCTGTTTTATTTAGTAAAGGAGGCTTTGCCCTTGACAGCAAATATTTAATTTCATTGAAAATATAGTTTTTGTCAAAATGGGTCGTAAGCAAAACGAGGTTTCTGATGAGGTAAAAGTTTTGATAATAAAACACCACAGGAATGGTTTAACTCAAAAAACTATCAGTGAAACATTAAATAGACCACGATCTACTATACAATCCATCATCAGAAAGTGGACAGAAACGAAAACTGTTGACAATAAACCAAGATCTGGTCGACCAAAAGCACTTTCAGTTGGAGATGTGCGTTGGCTAGTGCGGCAAGTTCAGAAAACTCCGAAGACAAATGCGACCATTCTTCGTAAAAACACTATGGAATATTTAGGGAAGGAAGTTACTACACAAACAATTCGAAATACACTCAAAAGGCATAGTTACAGAGGAAGAACTGCACGTAAGAAACCCTTTATAAATAAAATAAACCGAGTGAAAAGGCTAAACTTCGCAAAAATGTATGTAAAACAGCCCGAATCATTTTGGAAAACAGTCATTTTTGCAGACGAGAGCAAGTTTAATCTTTTTGGGTGCGATGGAAAGGTCATAGTGTACAGAAAACCAAATACAGAGCTTGAAGAACGAAACACAGTTGCTACTGTAAAACATGGTGGAGGTGGTTTAATGGTTTGGGGGTGTATGGCGGCTTCAGGAGCGGGAAATCTTGAAATTATTAATGGAGTAATGGATCATAAGTATTACATTGACATTTTAAAGAGGAATTTAAACGATAGTGCTGTAAAATTTGGGCTTGGTAATAACTTTCAATATTATCAAGATAATGACCCCAAACATTCTGCTTTAAATACCAAGATGTGGATGCTGTATAACTGCCCCAAAGTCATTAAAACTCCTCCTCAAAGTCCCGACTTGAACCCAATTGAACATCTTTGGGAACATCTCGAACGCAAATTGAGAACGCGCAATTTTTCGAGCTAGAGTCAAATGCAACAGGTGATAATGGAGGAATGGACTAATATAGACCAAAATATAACCGCTAAATTAGTCCAATCGTTGTCAAACCGTTTAAAAGAAGTTATAAGACGCGGTGGTCGAATAACAAAGTATTAATTTTTTTAAATTATGTTATTTATTTTTTTGTTTTTTTGCAATGATGAATACTTTTTTTGTTTAATTTTTTGTGTTCAGCTGTAAAATGGCCCTTTTTGTTCCAATAAATACTATTTTTTTCTTTAAAAACAATGAAATTGTGTACATATATATCACACAAGCACTACTGCATCATTAGTTTAATATGTTTTTATTCCAATTGTCTTTTGTAGACTTATTAAAAAAAAAACATTGAATGATGAATACTTTTTTTGACCGCTGTACATTAAATACAGTATAAACTTGAATATGCCTATAAATTTGGTTTATTTCTTTTAATCCTTTCGCATTTTTCATCTTCATTTTTTTTAGGGTGGCAATAATGCTGGTCACACTGTAGTAGCAAATGGCACAGAATTCGACTTTCATCTTTTGCCCAGTGGCATTGTCAATGAGAAATGTATTTCAGTCATTGGTAAGTTTGATCTCCAGTTAAATTATACAGCAAGTGAGAAAATCTAAGAGAAATAAAACTGTGCCTCTCGCCAAATGTCCTAGGTGGACTATCTAAATGTAACTGCCTTGCTTAGAAACTTGAAGCCCGTCACACAGCTAAGGTTTGCCATAGCTCGCCACCTCTAATATGTTTTACCCAATGCCCCTTATTCCGGTTGGCATTGGCGTAGTCGAATGTCGAAATATTGATACTATACACCACCACTGTGGTAAAGGGTATTATCAATCTCATGGCAGCCGGTTGCACGTACCGGATTGACCCGATGAAGTCCTTTATCGGCAAGGGCTGCCACCTCAGTGTGCAATACACTGCTACAACAACAACAACAACAGGGTATTATAACTTTGTGCATTTGTTTGCAACGCTTAGAAGGAGATGAGCTAGACCTATTGATATGTATACCGATCGGCTTAGAATCACTTCCTGATTTGAATTAGCTATGTCCGTCTGTCTGTCCATGTATGCTTGTGAACAAGTTACAGGTCGCATTTATGGTCCGATTGTCATGAAATTTTGCACAAGTTTCTTTTTTGGCCCAAGGACGAACGCTATAGATTTTGAATGAAATCGGCTAAGATTTAGATATAGCCCCCATATATAGCTTTCATCCGATATGGCCTTTAAGGCTGTAGAAGCCCCTATTTTGGTCCGATCTTTACAAAATTTGGCATGGGATGTTTTATTCAATGTCTTCATATGTGTGCAAAATTTTATAAAAATCGGTTCAAATATAGATATAGCTCCCATATATATCTTTCATCCGATATGGAATTTTATGGCTATAGCAGCCACAATTTTGGTCCGATCTTTACAAAATTTCGTTCGGGGTGTTGTACTCAACGTCTTCATATGTGTGCGAAGTTTCCTAAAAACCGGTTCAGATACAGATATAGCTCCCATATATATCTTTCATCCGATATGGAATTTTATGGCTATAGCAGCCACAATTTTGGTCCGATCTTTAGAAAATTTGGCATGGGGTGTTTTATTCATCGTCCTCTTATGTGTGCGAAATTTCATAAATATCGGTTCAGATATAGATATAGCTCCCATGTACATTTTTCATCCGATTTGGACTTTAAAGGCTGTAGTGGGCACAATTTTGGCTCGTTTTCTATAGAATTTAGCGTGAGTTGTTTTATTTAAAGTCCCAATGCGAGTGCAAAATTTCATATAAATCGGTCTAGATTGAGACATAGCTCCCATGTATATCTTATGTCCGATATGGTCTTTTAAGGCTGTAGAAGCCACTATTTTAGTCCGATCTTAACAATATGTACTACGAGGTGTTTTATTTGACGTCTTAATACGTGTGCAAAATTTCATAAAAATCGGTTCAGATTTAGATATAGCTCCCATATATATCTTTCATCCGATATGGCCTTTTAAGGCTGTAGAAGCCTAGTTTGGGTCCGATCTTTACAAAATTTGGCATGTGGTGTTTTATTCAATGGCCAAAATTTCATAAAAATTGGTTCAGAATTAGATATACCTCCCATATATATATTTCGTCCGATATGGCCTTTTAAGGCTGTACAAGCCACAATTTTGGTCCGATCTGGCTAAAATTTTGCACATAGTGTTCAGTTATGGCTTCCAATAACTGTGCCAAGTACGGTCAAAATCGGTCTATAACCTGGTATAGCTCCCTAAACCGATCTCCGGATTTGATTTTTGAGCGCCTGGAAGCCTCAATTTTCATCCGATATGGCTGAAATTTCCTACATGGTGTTCTCTTATGACTTCCATGAACTGTGTCATGTACGGTCAAAATCGTCCTAAAACCTAATATAGCTCCCATGTAAACCGATCTCCCGATTTGACTTCTTGAGCCACTGGAAGCCTCAATTTTCATCCGATTTGACTGAAATTTTTCACATAGTATTCTTTTGTGACAACAACGTGGCCAAGTACTGTCCAAATCGGTGTATTACCTGACATAGCTCCCATAAAAACCGAACTCCCGATTTGACTTCTTGAGCCCCTGGAAGCCGAAACTTCCATCCGATTTGGTTGAAATTTTGTACATGGTGTTGTGTTATGACTGTTATGACTGTGCCAACTATGGTTCAAATCGCTCAAGAACATGATATAGCTCCCATATAAACCGATCTCCCGATTTGACTTCTTGAGCCCTTACAAGCCGCGATTTTGCATATAGTGTTCTGTTATGACTCTCAACAACTGCAGCAAGTACGTTCCAATTCGGTCTATAATTAGATATAACTCCGGCTGAACTTAGCACGCTTTTACTTCTTTTTTTATTTACCACAATATTTTTCTATTATCAAGCTGTCGAAGGTGAATAAGTTACAGAATACGATGAAATGTGAAATTCGTCTTCGACTACGACTGCTGTAGATTTTCGCCTTCGACAACGGAAATAAGGATGAATATGCTTGACAAGCTCCTTGGATCGCCATATATTTCTTGTGCCAAGAGGGTTTCCATGCGACCTGTCAAATGAAACAGTTGTTTTGTCATTAGTTGTGGATATATGGAGTACTTTAATTCTGTTTTTGTTGTAGCCATATGTCTATATGTGGAGGTGGCGATCCTCGTCTAGCTCCTACAGGTGAGTAAGCTTTTTCCGGTCCAAAGGAGCGATCGCCGAGGGAACAGGGTGGTTATTTAAAGGCGCCAATAATTCGCCTTTACATATCGAGCATCATAGGCACTCAGTATGAAATTTTCTCTAAAGACAAAATTTCCATGAAATTTTCTCTAAAGACAAAATTTCCATGAAATTTTCTCTAAAGACAAAATTTCCATGAAATTTTCTCTAAAGACAAAATTTCCATGAAATTTTCTCTAAAGACAAAATTTCCATGAAATTTTCTCTAAAGACAAAATTTCCATGAAATTTTCTCTAAAGACAAAATTTCCATGAAATTTTCTCTAAAGACAAAATTTCCATGAAATTTTCTCTAAAGACAAAATTTCCATGAAAATTTCCCTAAAGACAAAATTTCCATGAAATTTTCTCTAAAGACAAAATTTCCATGAAATTTTCTCTAAAGACAAAATTTCCATGAAATTTTCTCTAAAGAAAAAATTTCCATGAAATTTTCCCTAAAGACAAAATTTCCATGAAATTTTCTCTAAAGACAAAATTTCCATGAAATTTTCTCTAAAGACAAAATTTCCATGAAATTTTCTCTAAAGACAAAATTTCCATGAAATTTTCTCTAAAGACAAAATTTCCATGAAATTTTCTCTAAAGACAAAATTTCCATGAAATTTTCTCCAAAGACAAAATTTCCATGAAATTTTCTCTAAAGACAAAATTTCCATGAAATTTTCTCTAAAGACAAAATTTCCATGAAATTTTCTTTCTCTAAAGACAAAATTTCAATGAAATTTTCTCTAAAGACAAAATTTCCATGAAATTTTCTCTAAAGACAAAATTTCCATGAAATTTTCTCTAAAGACAAAATTTCCATGAAATTTTCTCTAAAGACAAAATTTCCATGAAATTTTCTCTAAAGACAAAATTTCCATGAAATTTTCTCTAAAGACAAAATTTCCATGAAATTTTCTCCAAAGACAAAATTTCCATGAAATTTTCTCTAAAGACAAAATTTCCATGAAATTTTCTTTCTCTAAAGACAAAATTTCCATGAAATTTTCTCTAAAGACAAAATTTCTATGAAATTTTCTCTAAAGACAAAATTTCCATGAAATTTTCTCTAAAGACAAAATTTCCATGAAATTTTCTCTAAAGACAAAATTTCCATGAAATTTTCTCTAAAGACAAAATTTCCATGAAATTTTCTCCAAAGACAAAATTTCCATGAAATTTTCTCTAAAGACAAAATTTCCATAAAATTTTCTCTAAAGACAAAATTTCCATAAAATTTTCTCTAAAGACAAAATTTCAATGAAATTTTCTCAAAAGACATAATTTCAATGAAATTTTCTCTAAAGACAAAATTTCCATGAAATTTTCTCTAAAGACAAGAGGCGCATTACTTCCTAATGCGTCTCTTTGTGATCCAGGAAGTTTTATGGCTTCTTTCTCGAGATGTTTAAGCTCTTACCAGCCAACTTTTTCACATAGTCATCTTTTTCACAGAAATTACAATTTATTAAATCAGCATTGTACTAAAATGATAAGGCCTCTAGTGGTGTTGACTATGTAAACATAAACAAAAATTACATGCCATAAACAAACGTGGCGTTTCTTTTACCAGAGTTCTTGATACAAAAAATAAAAACAAAATCGTTTAACTCACATTATGACTAATCATACAAGAAACGAGTGCCCGTTGAATAGAGTATTTATTTATTCATAATATAGGCGATATACTTAATTTGCTTCCCTCATTTTATAAATTTTAATTAGCGTACATACACAGGGTTGTTAAATCGATTAGTGCGCGCCCATATTTTCTTCTTTGCTTCCTTCTAGCATGCTGCATATTCATATTAAGTAAAGGAAAAGTTTTGTGAGTTTCTGATTGCTGTTGGCTTGTGGTATGGGTTGAGAGCAATTTGTTATCATCGCTTTTGTCAACGAAAATGTCACAAGACTGATTTATTTGGTAATCAGCCAAGGCCGGCTGACGTTTAGACTTTGGGCTGCATTACGGGCGTTTTTTCTGCTCGTTTTCTGTTTACGCTAGTTTTGTGTGTATTGTGATAAGCCTAAAGTAATTTGGATTTAAGTAGTTAATAACTGAAATAATATGAAGCCAGAACGCTATGCCCAGAATCGTGACACAATATTGCGTTATTTCGTTATTTGTTCTCTAACTGGTACGAAACTTGTCACAACAATTTGATGTAATTTATTTTAATCTATACATAATTATCATAGTGGTTATGGGGCATGTTATTTGTTTATAGATGAGCAAGCATCAATTTGAAAAGCAAAACATCCAAAGCGCTTTTCTTGCTAGGCACAAAAATTTATTCTGTTGCTGGTGCGATGGATTGGATTAGGGCAATTATTCTAAGCATATATCTTATCACGAATTAGAAAAGTTGTTCATATTTGTCATTGGCATGTAATAATGCCACTATTAGTTTTTATTATTTTTTTATTTAGAACATATTTCAAGGATATTTTATCTCTAAAGTAAATTTGGTGGAAATTTTGTCTTTAGAGAAAATTTCATGGAAATTTTGTCTTTAGAGAAAATTTCATGGAAATTTTGTCTTTAGAGAAAATTTCATGGAAATTTTGTCTTTAGAGAAAATTTCATGAAAATTTTGTCTTTAAAGAAAATTTCATGAAAATTTTGTCTTAAGAGAAAATTTCATAGAAATTTTCATGGAAATTTTGTCTTTAGAGAAAATTTCATGGAAATTTTGTCTTTAGAGAAAATTTCATGGAAATTTTGTCTTTAGAGAAATTTTCATGGAAATTTTGTCTTTAGAGAAAATTTCATGGAAATTTTGTCTTTAGAGAAAATTTCATGGAAATTTTGTCTTTAGAGAAAATTTCATGGAAATTTTGTCTTTAGAGAAAATTTCATGGAAATTTTGTCTTTAGAGAAAATTTCATGGAAATTTTGTCTTAAGAGAAAATTTCATGGAAGTTTTGTCTTTAGAGAAAATTTCATGGAAATTTTGTCTTTAGAGAAAATTTCATGGAAATTTTGTCTTTAGAGAAAATTTCATGGAAATTTTGTCTTTAGAGAAAATTTCATGGAAATTTTGTCTTTAGAGAAAATTTCATGGAAATTTTGTCTTTAGAGAAAATTTCATGGAAATTTTGTCTTTAGAGAAAATTTCATGGAAATTTTGTCTTTAGAGAAAATTTCATGGAAATTTTGTCTTTAGAGAAAATTTCATGGAAATTTTGTCTTTAGAGAAAATTTCATGGAAATTTTGTCTTTAGAGAAAATTTCAATGAAATTTTGTCTTTAGAGAAAATTTCCTTGAAATTTTGTCTTTAGAGGAAATTTCCTTGAAATTTTGTCTTTAGAGAAAATTTCATGGAAATTTTGTCTTTAGAGAAAATTTCATGGAAATTTTGTCTTTAGAGAAAATTTCATGGAAATTTTGTCTTTAGAGAAAATTTCATGGAAATTTTGTCTTTAGAGAAAATTTCATGGAAATTTTGTCTTTAGAGAAAATTTCATGGAAATTTTGTCTTTAGAGAAAATTTCATGGGTTATATCGGACTAAGGTCTTAGACCCAAAAATGCCACATTTATTATCCGATTTTGCTGAAATTTGTGACAGTGAGTTGTGTAAGCCCCTTCGACATCCTCGCCCAGATCGGTCCAGATTTAGATAAAGCTGCCATATAGACCTATCTCTCGGTTTACGGCCCTGGGCCCATTAAAGACACATTTATTGTCCCATGTCGCCGAAATTTTAGATAGTGAGTTGTGTTAGGCCCTTCGAGGTCCTTCTTCAATTCGGCTCCGATCGGTCCAGATTTGGATATAGCTGTCATATAGACCAGACCGATATCTCGATTTAAGATCTTGGGCCCATAGAGAATACAAAAACATATATTAACCTTCTAAAATCGCTCTATTCTATTTCAAATTATTCCCCAAGCATTGGTTCCCCATGCGTTTGAACCAATTGTCCAAGCACTTTTGCCACCTCTTATTGAGGTGTCTCCGAAACAGGCATTCTAAGCGCATCAACCGCTTCTTCAGGTGTGAAAAAACGTTGACCTCTCATTTTATTTTTTGCGTACGGGAGTATAAAGAAGTCTTTCGGTGTCAAGTCAGGACTATACGGCGAATGACTCATCAAATTGATGTTTTGAGTGCTCAAAAATGCAGTTGTTTCGTATTTTTGGAGCATTTCTTTCGACCAATCGACACGAGCCTTTTTTTCACGATTGACAAATTGTGTGGGATCCAACGCGAACAAATTTTTTTTAATGGTCAAATGTTCATGCAATATTGAACGTATCCTGGTCCAACAAATGCCTAAGGTTGTCTCAATCACACGATAGGTCATCTTGATCGTCACGATGACGATCTTGCAATATGTTTTGGAATATATTTTGGAAGACCTTCATGAAATTCGCCATGAAATTCTTTTGAAATTTTTGAATCTTTTTAGTTACTGTAAACAACACAAATAGCGCTCGTATGTCAAAACGTTCTGAGTACGTTTAACCTTAAAAATGTCAAGCTTTAGGATAGAACTGTCAGTTGGCAGATTACAACACAAGGGTTGTCCAATCGCGAAATATGTAAAGCAACCCTCGTAGCTGCCATATAGACCGATCTTTCGATGTAAAGTCTTGGCCCCATAAAAAACGCATTTGTAATCCGATTTCGCTGAAATTTGACACAGTATATATGAAATTTGACAACATATTTAGATATAGTAACCAATAAGACCAATAGATTGTTCTAAAAAATTGAAAAATGACTTGTACTTATTAGACCAAATCGGACCATATTTCGATATAGCTGCTATGGGGGAATACATTGTGCATTTTTCACCGGATTATGGCGAAAGATTGTTTACCTATATACCCGAGGTGGTGGGTTCGGCCCGGCCGAACTTAACGACTTTTCACTTATTTGATGTTTGTCCCAAACGGGACAATATGAGTGCGATTTAAACAAAGGGTGCGTAAAAAATTTCGCTCAAATAGGTGCACTCATTTCAATGATCTGGAGTTTTCATCTTTAAGTCTCTTTTGCCTGTTAGGGCGAAGATCATTAAAATTTTACAATTTTTCGTTTGTTTCTCTTTTGAGATGAGCTCAATGATCGGAGATATTTTTCTGCAATGGAAAAGGTAAACCAAAGTCACCACACACACCAACCACTATGGTTCGCGTTTCGTCATTTGGTTAGAATAGCTCATCGGCCATATTCGTTGTGTGGGCTTCATACACACCAACCACTATGGAAAGCGTTTCGTAATTTGGTTTAAATAACTCATTGGCCATATTCGGTGTGAAGGCTTGAAGGGCCGTACGTTGTACTTATATCGCATTCATTGCGAAAACGCCTCTATGATATAAATAGCATATTAACCACGCTTGACAACCCTCTCTTCTAGCTGTTTCTTTCCCAATGCAAGTGTTTTTGCGTAATGGCAGATTTTTTGTCTACTCAATTACACTACTCCCATGGCATACACATGATTCTGTGCATCGTTTGGAAGTTGTATTGATGGCCTCGAATGCCAGATAACGGCAACGGCTCTCGCTTGTTGCTCAATGTGCCCATGTTCGAATCCCTGCCGGGCTCTGCCGAATTTTCATCTTCAAGTCTTTTATTTTTTGCCTGTTAGGGCGATGATCGTTTTAAATTCTTCTTTTTCGTGACGAGCTCAATGATCGGAGATTTTTTTCTGCAATCTGCAATGGAAAAGGAAAGCTAGATATCACCACACACACAAACCACTATGGGACGCGTTTTGGTTAGAATAACTCATTGGCCATAATAGGTGTGAAGGCTTCAAGGGCCGTACATTGCACAGTGGGAGAAAGAGAAAATTTTAAGGAAAACAAAAAGAATGGAGATATCTTAATAATTCTTTTAGAATATTGCAGATAAAGGAGTCGTTAAAAATCTAAAAATAAACTCTGACCGAATTTTTATACGAAAAACCCTAAAATACCTCTTTCGGGTATTTTTTTTAGTAAATTTACTGTGGAGGCTACAAATATTGTTAGGTGGAACATTTTTTTTTTCGTGGGTTTAGGGACATATGGAGTAAAAAAAACCATGTGCCCAATTGGGGGATCTGGGCTTTGACATTTTTGAACTCGAAAGGTTTTTCCAATATTTTAATACAAAAATTGCCTATTTTGAGGTACATATAGCACCCGTTTAAGCTGACATACCTTGTTCAAATTTCACTTAAAAAGCATCTACAATATGTTCTCTTCACAAGCAAAAAAAAAAAAGATAAAAGTTTTTTCAATCAAGACTAATCAATGAAAATACGTTTTTTGGACCAAAAAATTGCACTCTTTTCACATTTTTTACTTTCAAACTGTACAACTTTTAACTGTATAGTCAGATGTGGACAATTGTTACGGCAAAGTCGTCGTAAATTTTGTCACGATTCGAAATCATGCATAAAAATGAAAACAAATGCATTCGCCTTGGAAAATACGAAGACAATCTCGGCCAATATTTCAACAAATAAAAATTAAAGCCCGTATATCCCCTAAACCAGTGGGGATATTGTACACCTCAAATGGACTTTTTTCTAGAGATTTTTGAGCTTTATTCGGCCAAAAAGTAATTTTAAAAGTCGGACTACAAATCAAGATTTGGCACCCTGAACAATTTTTCGAAATGCCGAGGTGACCAACTTTAGGGGCCTGCCAAGAGGCGCCCGGACCACGATCTCGATAGCACCTCAGCTCTTACTATTTCAAATTTCAAAGAGACATCTTTACATGTTCTCACGCTGCATATTTTTTACTAGTTTTTTCAATTTTCTCCCACTGTGCGTTGGTATGTTGTATAAGTGATATATCGTATTTCTTGCGAAAACATCTCCATGATATAAATAGCACATTACCCACTCTTGGCAACCCTGTCTTCTAGCTGTTCCTTTCTCAATGCATGTGTTTTTGAACATTCCATGCTGCCCGATTCAAGTTTTTAAGCTCAATGATAGGGGGCCTATTTTTTAAAGCAAAGGCCGATTGGCGTGCCGCTGTGCCATACCTCTTTGGGGAGAAATTTTCACATGGCATAGCACCTCAGTGTTAGAAGTTTGACCTTGTTCCTTAGTGGAATTTTCACGGGCAATTCCACAGTATCACAAAAGTTGATTAAAATTTGTATAAAATCATAAAATTTTGCCAAAATTTTACTTAAAATTTCAAAAATTTAACAGCACTTTCAATTGAAAACCATCTGAGAATTTTTCGAAAGGTGGCGCCATTGAACAGTATTTATGTACGGTAAACTCAAAAATTCTCCCACAGCATTGACAACAAACCCTTTCCTGTCGAGTTTCATATTGCATATGGCATACAATTTCCTGGTATGTAAACATTGTAGCTTAAAAATTCTCTGACAGCATTGCTTGTCTCCTTTGGGGTTTCATATTGCTTATAGTATACAATTTCCTGGTGTGTAAACATTTTTTCTGGTGAAATACCCTTTAAAGCTTCTTATTGACCGCGAGTTTATGGCAGCGGTAAAAAATAACTATGAAGTGTAATCCAAATATTTCTGAAATCGCACTATCATGGTTACCCAAGAACTTTAAGTAAAGTATAAAAGTGCTCGAATTGGCAATTAGTTTTATATTCCATGTCTGCTGCGCAGAGGCTAATGAACTAAGAGTCTAACTTGAGCATATTGAAACGTGAGCACATGACAAATGTTCTTATCGCAGTTGTCATTTGTTTAGTATCAAGTAAACAAACTTATATTTTCTTAAGATAGATATATGCCATTGCGAGTATAGAAGAAATGATAGCTTGAGGATCAATCAAAATTAAAATGTAAAACAAGTAAAAGCGCGTTAAGTTTGGGCGGGGCCAAATCAAAACCTCTAGAGCAATGAAAAATATTTGAACAAGTAAAAAAGCATTAGATTAGATGCCCACCACCTCGGGTATATATGAAAACCTCCTTTCGGCACAATCCAGTGAAAATTGCATAACTTATGCACCCAAATTCGACTCGGATATTGAGTGGTCTAATAAATATAAGTCACTGTTGAATTTGGTATTTCAAATTTCAAGAAAATCGTGTAATAAATATGGGTTTTATGAGCTTCAGACCCTTAGTCGTCACATCGGTCTATATGACAGCTATATCTAAATACAGTCCGATCTTTACCATATTTGGGTCGGATAGTGGGTGGCCTAAAACTACTTACTGTTTTAAATTTCAGCGAAATCGGATAAAAAATAAAGCTTTTATTCGCTTCAGACCCTTTATCGGGATATCACTCTGTATGGCAGTTATATCTTAATATAGTCCGATCCGAACCATATTTGGGACGGATGTCGGGAGAACTAAGACTACCCACTGTTTCAAATTTCAGCGAAATCGGGTAATAAATAAAGCTTTTATGGGCTTCAGACCCTTTATCTGGAGATTGGTCTATATGACAGCTATATCTAAATATAGCCCGATTTGAAGCATATTTGGGTCCTATGTTAGGAGACGTTAAACTACTTACTATTTCAAATTTCAGCGTAATCGGTTAAAAAATAAAGCTTTTATGGGCTTCAGACTCTTAATCGGGAGATCGGTCTATATGGTAGCTATATCTAAATAAAGTCCGATATGGACCATATTTGGGTACTATATTAGCAGGCGTAAAACTACTCACTGTTTCAAATTTCAGCGAAATCGGTTAAAAAATAAAGCTTTTATTGGCTTTAGACCCTTAATCGGGAGATCGGTCTATATGGTAGCTATATCTAAATACAGTCCGATTTAAACCATATTTGGGTCCTATGTTAGGAGGCGTAAAACTACTCACTGTTTCAAATTTCAGCGAAATCGGATAAAAAATAAAGCTTTTATGGGCTTCAGACACTTAATCGGGAGATCGGTCTATATGGTAGCTATATCTAAATAAAGTCCGATTTGATCCATATCGGACTAATACCTTTCATTAGAGCCCTACATTGACATGGTCTGTAAAAATATGCCCGATTTAGGGGTGTTTTGGGGAATAGTGTGGTCCCCCAAAGACTTAGCATCATGCCCTGCTCTCAAATATCATTATTTGAACCCCATATTGCCATTGGCCTCAAAATTGGATATCAAATTCGTTTTCCTATCTCAAATACATTTCATTTAAATCCCTTATTGCAAAAGTCAGCAAATATGTTTGGTTTGGGGTATACGCCCTAAAAGCTATCAATATTGAGGGCTCAAATAAGAGCTATTTTAGAGCAGAAAATGAATCTGATATATATTTTCGGGGCCAAGTCACTGAGTGGGCGCCCCATCCCCGAAAACAAACCGGTCACGTTCGGCGACTATGGAAATAAGGGGCTCAAATGATAGGAATTTGAGAGTAGACCACGAATCTGATATATCCATTCGGGACCAACTGCCTAGGGGACGTCCCACCCCCATAACAACCCCCAAATAGGACATATTTGCCTACCATGACAATTTGGGTCCTAAAGAGACCTTTCATTTGAGCCCCTTATTTCCGTAGTCGTCGAACATGACCGGTTTGTTTTCGGGGATGGGGCGCCCTCTAGGACGCATTTGCCTACCACGACAATTTGGGTCTTAAAGAGACCTTTCATTTGAGCCCCATATTTCCGTAGTCACCAAACACTATCGGTTTGTTTTCGGGGTTGGGGCGCCCACTCAGTGACTTGGCCCTGAAAATATATATCAGATTCGTGTTCTACCTTAAAATAGCAATGGTTGACAAATAAGTCCTATTTGGGTGGTGTAATGGGGGTTGGGTGTCCCCATAAACACTTTTTCCCAAAGACCTTTCATTTAAGCCCCATATTGCCATGCTCGGTAAATAAGTCCTGTTTGGGTGGTGTTATGGGGGTGGGGTGGACCCTCAGATACTTGGCCCCACATTTGGATATTACATTCGTATTCTACTCGCAAACACCTTCCATTTGAGTCTCATATTGTCATGGTCAATAAATATGTCCGATTCGGGCGTGTTTTGGGGGGTTGGGTGGTCCCCCACACACTTGATCGACAATTGAATATCAGATACGTTTTCTTCTCGCAAATACCTTTCATTTGAGTTCCATATTGCCGTGATTGGTCTATATATACATTTGGTAGGTTTTGGGGGTGGGCCGTCCCTCCTAGGTACCCCATCCTGAATTTGTAACCAAATTTTTGTTTTTAAGTTACTATAAGAGAGCACACAAACTTTCGCTTAAATCGCACCACCTATCTCCGAGATCTGGCGCTTCTGAAAATTAGGATAAGGGGGAGGGTCCGCTCCCCCTTCAGATATCAAAAACCACATTTTAAACGATAAGAATTGCTTATAACTTACCGCCAAACGGCATCACCAAGCTTAATAGAAGAGTGCCGTAAGCTTGAGGAGCCCCAGGTACTTAAGGGCGGTCTTCTTTGCCACACTCCCAAATGACAAGTGCAAGGCTCGAGAATGATATTCAACAACTCTCTCGCGGCACTGTTTCTTGCTCCAAAGTTGAACAACGCAACCGATCCTTGTACTTCCAATCATCCAGAGCGGGCACAGTTGTCTAAAGCCCGCCGCTTAGCTAAACACCAAAGCTGATGATTTAGTCCCGACACGTCCCCTGAAAACATCCAATTTTTCCTGCTAGTGAAAAGTTCCAGCTCAGACTATCTGCGGTTTACTCCTAGTCCGTTGGATCTCGCCCATCAGACAGCTTCCTCACCGCCCTCAGAACGAGGTCCGTAATAGTAGAAAGGGCACGGCCAACCAAAGACCGGCAACGACCTTCACTATCTCCATCTGGAAAAGCCTCAGAACCCTATTAACAACCAGAAGACACTTTCTTCAATTTGCCCCTGATCGGATCAGATTTGGATATAGCTGCCATATAGACCGATCCCTCGATTTACGGTTTTGGGGCCATAAAAGGTGCATTTATTGTCCGATGTCGCCAAAATTTGGGACAGTGAGTTGTATTAGGCCCTTCGACATCCTTCTTCAATTTCACTCAGATCAGACCAGATTTGGATATAGCTGCCATATAGACCGATATCTCGATTTAAAGTCTTCATGGAAATTGGTTCAACCATTTTTGAGTCTATAAGGAATACCACCAACAAACAAACATACAAACAAACGAACAAACGAACAAACGAACAAAAAAACCGACAAACAAACAAAAATTGATTTTTATACCGTCCACCATAGGACGGGGGTATACTACAATAATTTCGTCATTCGGTTTGTAACACCTCAAAGTATGCGTCTGAGACCCCATAAAGTACATATATTCTTGATCGTCATGTCATTTTAAGTCGATCTAGCCATGTCCGTCCGTCCGTCCGCCTGTCTGTCGAAAGCACGCTAACTTTCAAAGGAGTAAAGCTAGCCGATTGAAATTCTGCACAAATACTTTTTATTAGTGTAGGTCGGTTGGTATTGTAAATGGGCCAAATCGGTCCATGTTTTGATATAGCTGCCATATAAACCGATCTGAGGTCTTGACTTCTTGAGCCTCTAGAGGACGCAATTCAGGTCCGATTTGACTGCAATTTTGCATGTGGTGTTTTGGTATCGCTTCCAACAACTTCGCTAAGTATGTTTCAAATCGGTCCATGTTTTGATATAGCTGCCATATAAACCGATCTTGGGTCTTGACTTCTTGAGCCTCTACAGGGTGCTATTCTTATCCGATTTGGTTGAAATTTTGTACAACTGTTTCTCTTGTGACCTTTAACAAACGTGTCTTATATGGTCTGAATTGATTAATAGCTTGATACAGCTCCCATATAAACCTATCTCCCGGTTTTGCTTCTGAGCCCCTACAAGGCGCAATTATGCAATCCGAATGAACTGAAATATTACACAATGACTTCTACAATGTTCAGCATTCATTTATGGTTCGAATCGGACTATAACTTGATATAGCTCCAATAGCATAACAGTTCTTAATCAATATTCTTTGTTTGCTTAAAAAGAGATACCGCGCATAGAACTCGACAATTGCGATCCATGGTGGAGGGTATATAAGATTTGGCCCGGCCGAACTTAGCGCGCTCTTACTTGTTATATATAAGAAGATAAGAACCGATTTTTAGTTTTCGGTCCTTTGCAAGCGCAATAATTAAACGATCTCTAAAGATTTTGAGCTACAGATATATACTGGATAATACGATCTATATATTTGGCAGAATACTTTGAAGTTGTAAGGTACCCAAGTTTCAATTTAATACCTTTATTATACCCTCCACCATAGCATAGGGGTGTACCAACTTCGTCATTTCGTTTGTAATACATCGAAGTATTGATCTGAACCCAACAAGTATATGTATGTCGAATAATTTAATTATTTTTGAAAAAAATAATCATCAAAATTTTACTTTTATTCGTTCGTTACAATTTTATTATCTTTAAAATTTTTGTCAAAATTTTTTTCACAGATTTTTTTTTTAAATTTCTCAGTGTTAAAATTTAAATTTGTTATAAAATTTTTGGTTAAAATTCAAATTTTAATTTTTTGCGATTTTGCAATCTGCATCATTATAATCAATTTTAAAAGCTGATTTAACTCTTACCCCTATTACCCCCCCACTAAATTATAATGAGGAAACATATAACAATTTCTTTTCTTGTTTTTTTGTTTTTTTTTAAGCAAATTAAGCGATTGATGTGATAATGGATAGAGCACCACAACCCGATTTGTATCATTAGTTGACTTGACACTTGAACAAGTGCATCAGGCTGGGAGAATATTGGCGTCAAAGTCAACATTGATGTCATGAGGATTGTTGGTATCATTACCATCATCATCATCGTCATTGATTCATTGGTTTCCTATTAAACCATCCATTAAATTTGTTTTGTTGATACCATCTCAAGAAAGAACAAGAATTTGCTGATGCCTTTCAAAAACAACCATGAAATGATTGCTACTCGATGATGATGATAGACTTTTGTTTTCAGATTTTTCATTTTAGTGTTGAACAAAAAAAAAAACAGAAAAATACGAAAAAAAAACAAAAATTAAGCGAAAGCCTTTCGCTTTCCCCTTGACATTCACCAATAGTGGGAAATATAAATAAACATATTGCCAACATACATACATCCATACATACTCAATTATATAGACCTATACATATATACATGTATACATCTAAACAAATGAAAACAACCCAAAATCACCGGACAATGTTTCATTTGTTTTCCTTGAGATTTTCCTCTCGTTTTTGTTGTTTTCACTTTTTCTTCTCTCAATATTGTTTTTGTTATGTTCTTTGGTAACGTAGATCTTATTTTTGTATTTATTTATTTAGTTTCGCTTTTCTATACACACACATACATGCAGATGTGTATCTTCATGCATGCATGCATACACACGTAGCACCACTGTACGTACGTATAATGGCAATAGCAAACATTTTGTAAATCACATGACTTTGACTACTCTACGCTCGGTGACTAACACAACAGAACCGAACAAAAGAACAATCGGCCAAACCACCAACTAACCAAGCAACCAACAAACCATTCAGCCAATCGACCCACCGACCAACCGACTGACCGAGCATTAAGAACAATTCATTGAACGTGCTAAAAGTTGTGCACATCAACATTATCATCATCAACAGAAAGGCAGCAGCAGCAGCATCATCATCTACATCCTCCTCTCGCTCTGTAGGAGAATCTCCCTGGCAGATATTTATTTGGCTGGCTATCCGTTTGTCGGTGGGTCGAATTCATGATGATGAGGATGAAGATGATGATCACAAATAAATAGACAGATAGATAAGGGAACTGAATGATGACTGTTTGTTGGGTTATGTTATTACATTCAATGTTCTATGAATGTGTAGTGGTCTAGTCTATAGTTTCGATTTTTTTGTTAGATGACGCCAAAATTTGATTGAAAAATCATTGTTAGTGGCATTACAGCTGAAAGCGTTCTATAGTTTAAAAAATAACATTTTTATCTCTTACGATTTAGAACAATTTTTATACCCTCCACCATAGGATGGGGGTATACTAATTTCGTCATTCTGTTTGTAACACCTCGAAATGTGCGTCTAAGATACCAAAAAGTACTGGGTTGCCCAAAAAGTAATTGCGGATTTTTTAAAAGAAAGTAAATGCATTTTTAATAAATCTTAGAATGAACTTTAATCAAATATACTTTTTTTCTAAAGCAAGCTAAAAGTAACAGCTAATAACTGACAGAAGAAAGAATGCAATTACAGAGTCACAAGCTGTGAAAAAATTTGTCAACGCCGACTATATGAAAAATCCATAAATGCGGATTTTTGGGCAACCCAACATATAAATTCTTGTTGTTGTTGTCGCAATGTGTTTTCCACTGAGGCGGCAGCCCTTGCCGATGAAGAACTCCATCGGGTCAATCCGGTACGTACAACCGGCTGCCATGGGATAGAGTATATTAATTCTTGATCCTGATGACATTTTAAGTCGATCTAGCCTTGTCCGTCCGTCTGTCTGTCGAAAGCACGCTAATTTTCGAAGGAGTAAAGCTAGGCGCTTGAAAATTTGCACAAATACTTGTTAGTAGTGTAGGTCAGTTGGGATTATAAAATGGGTCAAATCGGTCCATTTTTTGATATAGCTGCCATATAAACCGATCTTGTGTCTTGATTTCTTGAACCTCTAGGGGGCGCTATACTCGCCCGATTTGACTGAAATTTTGCACGTAGTATTTTGATATCACTTCCAACAACTGTGATAAGTATGATTCAAATCGGTTCATAATCTAGTATAGCTGTCATATAAACCGATCTTGGATCTTGACTTCTTGAGCCAATAGAGCACGCAATTCTCATCCGATTTGACTGAAGTTTTTGCATGAGGTATCTTGTTATGACTTCCAATAACTGTGCTAAGTATGGCATGAAACGGTGCATAACATGATATAGCTGCCATATAAACCGTTCTGGGATCTTGACTTCTTGAGCCTCTAGAGGGCGCAATTCTCATCCCATATAAACCGATCTCCCGATTTTGATTTGAATGAACTGCCATATTACACAATGACTTCTACAATGTTCAGCATTCATTTATGGTCCGAATCGGGCTATAACTTGATATATAGCTCCAATAGCATAACAGTTCTTATTCAATATTCTTTGTTTGCCTAAAAAGAGATAGGCATAGAACTCGACAAATGCGATCCATGGTGAGAGGTATATAAAATTCGGCTGGCCGAATTTAGAAAGGTCTTACTTGTTTTTTTTTTTAAATTAAAAGAATTTCGATCGAATTTTTATTTAAAAAAAGATTATGATATTTTAAAAATTGTCTAGGGTCTAGGCGAGACAGTACTTGGAGTATTCGATAAAAAAAACAGATTATTAGTAAAATTTAAGAAACAATCTACGTTGATGGATTGTGTTCTTTGTATCATATTTCATCATATTTACATTCTAAGTCGATTTAGCCATGTCTGTCTGTGGAAATCCAGACAGCGGTCGAACGCGTAAAACTAGCCCCATATAAATAGATCTCCTCATTTGACTTCTAGAGCCTCAATTATTGTCCGTTTTGGTTGAAGTTTGGCAAGTCATGCTTTGTTATGGTATCAACAATCGTGCCAAATATGATCCGAATCAGATTATAATCTGATATAGCTCCCATATAAACCGATCTGCCGATTTAACTTCTTGAGTCCTTACTAGCCGCAATTTTTGTCCGATTAGGCTGACATTTTGCATGCGATGTTTTGTTACGACTTCCAACAACTGTGCCAAATACGGCCTCTCTCATCTCTCGATCATCCTTGTTCGGTTCCTAGAATTGTGATTTTCTCTGGTTTGACAGAAGTTTGGTATATAGAATAAAAAAATGCCCCTCAACTAAATTTATTTGGTTCAAACTTTTTAGCAGAATCCATGGTGGTGAATTCCCAAGATTCGTCCCGGCCGAACTTAGCACGCTTTTGCTTGTTTTTTTTTTTTCGTACATCCCCTTCATAATAAAGCAGCAGTAATTTTCTGCAAGCAACAGACTTTTCAGCAGTAAGGCTGCTGCTTTGAATTGCAGTGTCTGTCTGGAGTACACACAAAAAAATTAGTCGGCTTATATCAACAAACACTGTCTGCTGATATTAAATTAATATAGCTGCCAATCTCCCAATTTGACTCTCTGAGCCTCTAGAGGTCGCAATTATTACTCGATTTGCCTGCAATTTATGAAGTGGCGTTTTTCTATGACTTCTTACAGCCATGACAAGTACGGTCCATATCCGGCAATAACTCGATATAGCTCATATAAAGGGTGATTTTTTAAGAGCTATAGGGAAAATTAAAAAAAAAACACATGAAATTCAGAAAAATGCATGAAATCTTTATTTGAACCGATAGTGCGGTCCATATAATTTAATATTTGAAGATTATTTCAAGCAAATGTTGACCGTGATTGCGCCTCAAATGGTTCATCCGCTTAGTCCAATTTTGGCATACTATTTCCAACATTTCGACCGGTATCACACGAATAAATGCTTCAATATTGTCTTCCAACGCGTCAATTGAAACGGGCTTGTTTGTATAGACATGAGCTTAAACAAAGCCCCACAAAAAATAGTCTTAAGGCGTTAAATGGCACGATCTAGGCGGCCAAATGACCGGTCCCGAACGTGAACTGAATCGTACTCTCCTCTCAATAAATCCATTGTTACGCGTGCTGTGTTGCATGTGGCACCGTCTTGTTGAAACCACATGTCATGCAAGTACAGCTTTTGCATTTTGGGCAAAAAAAAGTTTGATATCATTTCACGGTAGCGCTCACTATTCACTGTTACGTTACGATTCGCATCATCTTTGAAGAAGTATGGTCCAATGATGCCGCCAGCCCATAAACCGCACCAAACTGTGACTTTTTCTGAATGCATTGGTAGCTCTTGCAATGCTTCTGGCTGATCTTTACTCCAAAATCGATAATTCTGCTTATTTACGTACCCATTGAGCCAAAAATCAGGCGGGCGGACCCTCCACCTTACCCTAAAAGTACTTGCCAAAAATATCGAGACAGTATGGGATTCAAATGTAAGGTATTAAAGAGTAGAGTACGAATTTCATAATAAAAGTTGGGTCCAAGTTCCTGGGGGCCGCCCCACGATCATGACAATATGGGACTCAAATGAAAGATATTCGGGAGTAGATTACGAATATGGTCAGGAAGTAGGAATAGGCTTTATAATTTATTGATAACGGAAGGGGGCGGACCCTCCACCGTTACCCGAAAAATACCACGCAAAATCAAAAGTGGACCGTTAAGGACAATATGGGTATCAAATGAAAAGTATGCGGGAGTAGATAACGAATCTGGCATACAAATTCATGTCGAAGTATAGGGGGTCACCCCACTGTCACAAAAACGCCCAAAATAGGCACATTAGCCAATCACGGATATATGGGACTCGGGTTTTTTGTTCCGTATAGACTGAAAAACGGCAGAACCGATTTTCTCTAAATTTTCATTTTGGTCTGCATGGAAACATAGGCTATAAAATTTTTCGGTATCGGAAGGGGGACGGACCCTCCCCCTTATGCCAAAAACACAACCCAAAATCAAAAGTGGAGCGACCGGGACAATATAGGTATCAAATGAAAGGTATTGGAGAGTAGAATACGAATATGGTATTAACATTTGAGTCAAAGTACCCATCGGGTCGCGCAAAACCCAAAACTCCCCCGAACAGACATATTGGGCGTTCATTTTAAAGTGGGGCTCAAATGGAAGGTATTCAAAAATGATAATTGGCTGAACCGATTTTCTTAAAATTTTCATAGATTGTGTACGTTTTTCTGGAAGAAAACATAGGCTGTATAATTTTTAGATATCGGGTGGAGGCGGATCCTCCCCCTTACCCCAAAAACGCCACCCATATCCGAAAGTGGTCCGATGGGCACAATAAGGGTATCAAATGAAAGGTATGGGAGACCAGAAAACGCATATGGTATTAAAATTTGGGTCCAAGTAACCATATAACATACACCGTCATTAAGTATGCTCTCATATTTGTTTACAAGTGGTGGATGTCGTCTATGTGGCGTATGAAGTTTACTGAATAGATAAAGTTAAGACATGGTAAAAAGTTTGAATATAAAGTTGAACATTATGCTTTTAAGAGATCAAAACTATTTACCGACCAAACCAACCTTAACTAGTTTACTCATATGTTGTTCTTCTCTTTTTGGTAATTTATTGCAGGCAACGGTGTGGTTATTCATTTGCCATCATTATTTGAGGAATTGAGCAAAAATGAAGCTAAGGGTCTACAGAAAATTGAGCATCGCTTAATCATTTCGGATCGTGCCCATTTGGTATTCGATTTCCATCAGGCTGTCGATGGCATGCAAGAAGCCGAAAAGGGTGGCAAATCATTGGGCACCACCAAGAAAGGCATTGGTCCAGCCTACTCCAGCAAGGCTACCCGCAATGGCATTCGTGTGGGTGAATTATTGGGTGATTTTAATCTGTTTAGCGAAAAGTAAGTTCCTTTGGCAGAGTGTCCATGCTTTCAGCAATTATTGAGTATGTCTTCTTTTATTGCACTTACAGATTCAAGACTATTGTTGCCACCCATGTGCGCTTGTTTCCCTCCATCAATGTCGATGTTGAGGCTGAATTAAAGCGCTATAAGGAGTATGCGGAGAAAATTCGTCCTTATGTCAAGGACACGATTTGCTTTTTGCACACCGCTTTGCGTCAAGGCAAAACCATACTCGTTGAGGGAGCCAATGCAGCAATGTTGGATATTGATTTTGGCACCTATCCCTATGTGACAAGCAGTAATTGCAGTATTGGTGGTGTGTTGACAGGTCTGGGTTTGCCTCCCCAAACTATTGGTGAAGTTATTGGTGTTGTAAAGGCCTACACAACACGTGTTGGTGATGGACCCTTCCCCACCGAACAATTGAATGTAAGAAAAGTTTTTTTCGCTTTAAAACCTTCATCAAATAATCACTGATGTTGTTTGTTTTTGTGGTTTTAGGAAATTGGTGAACTGCTTCAAACCCGAGGCTTTGAAGTCGGTGTTACCACCAAGAGAAAACGACGCTGTGGTTGGTTGGATATACCACTACTGAGATATACCTCATTAGTCAATGGCTATACCTGCATCTGCCTTACAAAACTTGATATTTTAGATACCTTAGATGAAATCAAAGTTGCAGTAGCGTAAGTAACCCACATTTTATGAAGGGGGGAGCAAGGAAAAAGATTAGTAATTTTTGCCTCATTTCAGGTACAAACGGCCCAACGGTGGGAAATTGGATCATTTCCCCGGCACCATTGCTGAATTGGCCGGCATTGATGTGGAATACGCTGTCTTGCCCGGCTGGAAGACGTGTACGGAGAATATTCGAGACTTCAAACAACTACCAGAAAACGCACAAAACTACGTACGCTTCATTGAAAAGGAACTAAGTGTGCCCATACGATGGGTCGGTGTTGGCAAAGGCCGTGAATCTATTATTAATGTACATTAGCACTTAAAAATCTAGTTTAAAAAGAAAAAAAAAACAAAAACAATTATTTTAACCATATATAACCACAACTACAACACCACTATACACCTACCCCACCACGCCCACTGTTCTATATGATTATTAAACTTTTTTTTGTTATGCAAAGGGTTACACTGTGCAAAATTTGCTGTCCCAACAACATTGACTTTTTGATGTCCTTTTCGAAAATTGACTTTTTGTTAATGGTAATGTTTTTACATTCTTTGTCTTCTTCAGCCTCCCTATTTGTACAACATTTTTTGTGTAAGCTTAAATATACTTAACTAAAACTATTAAAAACAAAGACAACAAATAAACAGGACAACACACAAACAAACACTCACATGTAATAATACCAAATTTCATTAAATGTACTTAAAAAACAAAAAAACTATGTGGCTATGCAATAAAATTAACTAAAATAATATGTAGATGAAATTAAACATTTATATGCAGAGACGAAAGGAGGGGTATAATCAGTACAATTGCCACTCAAGAAAGTTATAATCCTACCAAACCCGACCAAAACCTTCTAAATGTTCTACAGGCCAAAAATGCCGTATATGTTTCTATACACACCACTGAAGGAGCAGGCAATTTTACTAATCCAATTGAAACACATCAAATGATACATTTTCAACCATACAAAATATACTTAGTCTAGATCGTCTCGACTAGATCGTCTCGGGAAAACCACCGATGAAATTTTTTTTCTCTTATGGTCTCGCCAGGATTCGAACCCATGCGTTCAGCGTAATAGGCGGACATGCTAACCTCTACGCTACGGTGGAAATGAGAACCTAAAATGGAAATGTGGAAATGAGAACCTAAAATGGAACTCCTTCTAACTGCTAGTGCGGGACACACACACAGAAGGTGTTCTCTAGTCTCTTCTTCCTCGATGTCCCTACAGCTTCTGCAAAATTCGTTGCTGGCAACCTTCAGTCTGTCAGCATGTTTTCCGATTAGACAGTGACCTGTTATGACGGACACAATGACTGAGACGTCTGTTCTAGCCAAAGACAGCAAAGCAGTAGACCTCTTCAAGTCTAGATGAGGCCCTTTTTGTGACCATCTATCATTCGTTGCCCTTTGGGTCTGGTCTTGAAAACTTAGCTTACATGTCGCTAGATACATATCACAGATTCCAGTTTCCCTGGAGTGTGTAAGGTAGTTACTGGTCTCGCAAGCTCGTCTGCTTTAGAATTCCCTGGGATATCTCTGTGTCCGGGCAGCCAGAACAGGTGAATTTTGAACTGTTCAGCCATCTCGTTGGAAGATCTGCGACAGTCGAGGGCGTCTTTTGTGTTCATAAATACATTCTACAGGGATTTAATGGCTACCTGGCTGTCTGAGATGATATTTATGCCAATCGTCATAATGACATTATATCTTAGCCATTCCACCTCTTCCTTAATTGCAAGGATCTCTGCTTTATACACACTGCAGTGGTCGGGTAACCTCTTCGATATGACCAGTTCTAGATCTTCAGTTTGGAACTGTCTAGTTTGGAACCATCCGTATAGAAATCTATCTAACTACCGTTGCCAGGGATATCGTAGTTCCAATCGGTTCTTTCAGGAATAGTGGTACAGTATTTTTTTATCAAAAAGCATCGCAGGTGGAGTGTAACCCACACTGGCTGGAACATCGGATATTGTATCAAGTCCGTATCAAGTCAAGAAAGCTCCCTTAACCTCACGCCAGTGGTCGCTGCAATTTGGGTAGCCACAATGTCCAGAGGCATAAGATGTGTGCGGTTATGATGCATAAAAAAGCCATCCACCAAACCACAACACCATATAGCATAATAGGTCTGACAACTGTAGTATATACGCAATGCATGACACGCGGTCTTAACCCCCTAATTTTGCCAATGGCTCTCTTGCAGGTGTATAGGGCGAGAGTGGCCTTTCTTGACTTTTCCAAAATGTTGGTTTGAAGTTCAGTTTCCTGTCCAGCAAAACGCCCAGGTATTTTGCGCTTTCTGTAAATGGAACATTTTTCGTACCCAAGGAGACAGGTTCCACTGTAGGCAACTTGTATCTCCTGCTGAAAGGAACTACTTCTGTCTTGCACGGATTTATATCTAGAACATTTTCGGTAGCCCACTTCGACCACTTTTACACATTTTTCTTCCAGAGATAATAATATATTGTTAATGGCTATATTCCAAAGTAGAGGAGACAGTACACCTCCTTGAGGACTTCCTCTGCTGACCCCTCTTTTTAGATCCACAGATCCCAAGCCTGCCGTAATGCATCTTTTAGTAAGTTGTTAATAAATTTTCTTACGGTAGAGTTGATGCCTAGAAACTCCAACTCCTTCGTGATTGACGTCGGTATTGCATTACTGAAAGGACCTTCAATGTCAAGAAATGCTACCATTGCATATTCCTTGACAGCGAGAGAACCCTCTATGTGGCGTGAAGGGATGTTTCAGTGGATTTGCATTCGCTATATGCATGCTGCTGCCATAAGATATGTTTCTATCGACCTCTCAAGAGTCTTCAGCATAAAGAATGACAGACTAATAGGACGAAAATCGTTCGCCTTTGTGTGGTTGGGTTTTCCTGCTTTCGGTATGAAAATGACCTTCGTGTCCCTCCATCCCACAGGTATATATGACATTCTGATACAAGCAGGGTATATCTCCCTAAGCCAGAACCAGTCTATCAGAAACAGCTTGTAATTCAACCGGTGATACATCATAGGGACCTGGCGATCTATAGGAGTCGAAACTTCTTATCGCCCAAAGGATTTGCGTCTCAGACACAATTTCCCTAATAACCTCCGACGAATGCATATCAGTGACAACCTCTTCTGGCGCCAGGTTGTCCATTGGAGAATTTCCCGGGAAATGTGTATCAACGAGTAGATCTAGTGTTTCATCACTAGACATTATACATACATTCTGACTCTGACTTCTAAATATACCACACCGTAATAGGTCTCGAGAATAGAATCTTCCTTAGTCTAGAGGCCTCAGATGTGTCCTCGGAGCTGCAAAATTCTACCCAGGATTTGACTTCCAATAACAGTGCCAAATCAGTCTATAATCTGATATAGCTCCCATATAAACCGATCTCTCGATTTGACTTCTTGAGACCTTACAAGCCGAAATTTTTGTCCGATTTGGCTAAAATTTTGCACATGGTGTTGTGTTATGATTTCCAACAACTGTGTCAAGTACGGTCCAAATCGGTCTATAACCTGATATAGCTCCCATTTAAACCGATCTCCCGATTTTACTTCTTGAGCCCTTACAAGTCGCAATTTTTGTCCGATTTGGCTAAACCGATCTCTCGAGTTGACTTCTTGAGCCCTTACAAGCCGCAATTTTTGTCCGATTTCAAACAACTGTGCCAAATACGGTACAAATCGGTCTTTAACCTGATATGGCTCCCATATAAACCGATTTCCCGATTTTACTTCTTGAGCCCTTACAAGCCGCAATTTTTGTCCAATTTGGCTAAAATTTTGCACATAGTATTGTGTTATGACTTCCAACAACTGTGTCAAGTACGGTCCAAATCGGTCTATAACCTGATATAGCTCCCATATAAACCGATCTCTCGATTTGACTTCTTGAGCCTTACATGCCGCAATTTTTTGTCCAATTTGGCTAAAATTTTGCACATAGTATTGTGTTGTGACTTTTAACAACTGTGTGAAGTACGGTCCAACTCGGTCTATAACCTGATATAGCTCCCATATAAACCGGTCTCTAGATTATCCTTATCCGGTACTTAGAAGCTTTAATTTTTGCTGGTTTGACAGAAGTTTGGTACGTACATAGAATAAAATTATGCCGTTCAACTAAATTTATTTTGTATACATTTTTAGCAGAATCCATGGTGGTGGGTTCCCAAGATTCGGCCCAGGCGAACTTAGCACGCTTTTACTTGTTTGGAACTTAACTCGTTTGCCAGACTCTGATAAATCTCCAGCTCTATGAATGCTGCTTATTGGGATCCCCCGTCTTTCATCTAGCACGTTGACGTCATTCCTAGCCCAGTAGAAATTGAGACAGCTGCAACTGACGAAACGTTGTTGAGCCAGAAGTACTCTGATTTGCCGAGGGAGGTTAACCTCTTCAAGTGCTATGGTTGGCGGTTGGATTGCAAGAACGGCATTCACTTCACCGCTTCCGCCACCCACCAGATACTAGAGGCTTTTTTTTTTTGTAGAAGTAAATCCCTCGCTCTATATTATATACATACAACTGACCGCTCTGGGCGATATACGATGATTTGTGTTTTTTTTTTTTTTGCTGAATGTCAAAGAGAAGACCATTTATAAAATCATTCAGATACCTATTTAAATATTTTATCTCTGTTGTATTTAGGTCAAACATTTAGAATTTGTTTTCTTGCCAGGGAAAATTTAGTCAACTAAAAACACAACATATATAATAAGAGATTTGATAAGTATATAGAACTGTTTACATTTTGGGAACTATATCTGTTTTGTCTATATGTTCTTTTCCCTTAGAACGGTTGGCAATCTTTTGGTTTATTGTAAAATAGTCTATCCATGCAGTCTAAATGGAAATAGGCCTGTCTAGCACGGGTGAATTTGTTTAACATTTTGAATATCAAACTATTTTAACGACAGAATTAGTGATCCTGCCTAGACAAGACTAACATGAGAATCGAGACTTCAAACTGTGCCATAAACTGCGCGTCAAACGGTATTGTTAATCCGACGGTGAATGTCATAAAGAATGACATTGAAAATGGTGTAGTGAATGCCAGTGTCAACGGTGTAACTGTAAATGGTAGTATAACGAATAAAACCTTTGTTAGTACAATGACTACTACTGCAATTGATGTAAACAATTCTAACGTAAATGGTGAAATAAAAGAAGCTACAAAAATTATAACAAGTCATGCTGGAAATGGTGTTGTGCAAAGTCCCAAACGTTACGAATCCCAAGTTACTGTTGTACTTGGCGCTCAATGGGGAGACGAAGGCAAAGGGAAAGTGGTGGATATGTTGGCGCGGGAGGCTGATATCGTTTGCAGATGCCAGGTAATCATTATAAGAGTGACACACACACTCTTAAGAAATTTGTTTGTAGACAGAGCATATTTTTTGCCGTTATTTGCCAAGTGCAGTGTCTGGTACAATGCACAGTGGGAGAAAACCAAAAAAAAAAAATAGTCAACTCGTTTGCCAGACTCTGATAAAATCTCCAGCTCTATGAATGCTGCTTATTGGGATCTTCGGTCTTTCATCTAGCACGTTGACGTCATTCCTAGCCCAGTAGGAATTGAGACAGCTGCAGCTGATGAAACGTTGTTAAGCCAGAAGTACTCTGATTTGCCGAGGGAGGTTAATCTCCTTCAAGTGTTATGGGTGGCGGTTGGATTGCAAGTTCCGGGCTGAACTTTAGATACCCACCACCTCGGGTATATATGTGAACCCCCTTTCGTAACTATCCGGTGAAAATTGGATAACTTATGCCCTCAAATTGGGCACGGACATTGAATGGTCTAATAAATATAAGTCACAGTTCAATTTTGTAGAACAAAATATTGGTCTTTTTGCCACCTATATTCAAATATATAAACCGATCTAAACCATATAGGATGCGGATGTCGAAAAGCCTAACATAATTCACTGCATCAAATTTCAATGAAATCGAATAATAAATGCGCTTTTTATTAGGCCAAGATTTTAGATCGAGAGATCGTTCTATATGGTATCTATAACCAAATGTGGACCAAAATAAACAAGGATACAATAATCATCCTATTTTATTTTAACTCCACTATATCGGTAGTTATATCTTAAGAGGGGCTGGTCTCGATAATAGTTTATTCAGATACCGAGAACTCATACACAAGTAAAATTTTTAGACAATAAATCTGCTTTTTATAGGATTAAGACCATAAATTGGAGCTCACCGTACATTTGCAAGACCCTAAATTGGAATGTCGGTCTATATGACAGCTATATCTATATAGTCTGATCTGACTCATATTTGGGTCGCATGTCGGGAGACTTAAAACAACTCACAATTTCAAATTTCAGCAAAATCGGATGAAAAATAAAGCTTTTATGCGCTTCAGACCCTTAAACGACAGTCCCATCTTTACCATATTTGGGTGCGATATTGGAAGGTTTACAACTACTCACTGTTTCAAATTTCAGCGAAATTGGGTAATAAATGCAGCTTTTATGGGTTCAAGACCCTAAAAATGGCAGATCGGTCTATATGGCAGCTATATCTAAATATAGTTCGATCTGAAACATATTTGGGGTGCATGTCGGAAAGCTTAAAACAACTCACTGTTTCAAATTTCAGCAAAATCGGATAGAAAATAATGCTTTTATGGGCTTCAGACCCTATATCGGCAGATCGGTCTATATGGCAGCTTTATATAAATAAAGTCCGATCCAAACCATATTATAGTCGGATGTCGGAAGGCTTAAAACTACTCGCTATTTCAATGCCTCAAGCGTCTTTGCCACTGGGAGATGAGAAATGAGATCGGTCTGTACGACTCCCCCAAACTCGGATCTTTTTCAGGCTGTCATCCCGTCTACCAGGTTTCGAGAGTGACTTAACAGTAGACCACAGTTTGCCTAAACCTAAGTTACATTGCTCCAAGTGTTCCAGCCACAAATTCCGCTTATGCTCGTTGACTACCCTGTTTATTTCCAGATTCTGTTCGCTGATTCTGGAGTTAGTGGGGTCTGAATAACCAATGCCATTTCGCTCGCTTGCGAGTACCACTGCTTGCGCTGGGAAATTGGCCCGCACTTGGGATATTCGACCGGTTGGTATAAAACGAAAAATTCTACCAAAAAATTAAACACCAAACCGATGGCTTTGGTGCAGGCACATCCTACTGCAGAGACAAAGAAGGAAATCTGGTAACTGACACAGACAACAGGCTGAGGATATGGAAAGAACATTTTACCCAACTGCTAGTGTCCGATGTTGGCGGCGAAGAGGATACCGCAGAACCAATCCCTGATGATGGTATAGATTGTTTACCTCCTAGTCAGAATGAGGTCCAAGTAGCAGTAACCCAACTAAAGAACAACAAGGCAGCAGGAGCCGACGGGTTACCCGCTGAACTATTTAAGACCGGAGGCGACACGCTGATAAGGCTTATGCATCAGCTTATCTGCGCAAGCTGCCTAGAAGAACGCATACCCGATGATTGGAAGCTCAGCCTACTATGTCCCGTACACAAGCATACTATGTCCCGTACACAAGACGAAATGTGCCAACTACAGAAGAATAAGTCTCCTCCCCATCGTATACAAGATACTCTCGAGCGTATTGTGTGAAAGATTAAAACCTAAAGTCAATGAAATAATTGGGCCCTATCAATGCGGCTTTAGTCCAGGAAAATCCACCCTAGACCAGATATTCACACTGCGCCAAATCCTGGAAAAGACCCGAGAAGGACAAATCAACACCTACCACCTCTTTGTTGACTACAAAGCCGCCTTCGATATTCCTTTACGTTCAAAGGTATTTGAAGCCATGTCTGAGTTTGGTATCCCTGCAAAATTAATAAGACTCTGCAGGAAGACACTTGCTGATATGCGTTCCTCAGTAAGAATAGGAAAGAATCTCTCCGAATCATTTAATACCAAACGAGGGTTCAGACAAGGAGACAGCCTCTCGTGTGATCTCTTTAATATCCTGCTGGAGAAGATTATATGAGATGCAGAAGTGAATAGATATGGCACACTAATCACAAGAGAGCACATGCTACTCGCCTATGCCGACGATATCGATATCATAGGTCAGTCACCGGAAGTAGTAACTGCAGCCTTTGAAAGAATCGAAAGAGCGTCAGTGAAAATGGGTCTGTCAGTAAATGGAGATAAGACGAAATGGATGGTTTCCACTCCCAAAAAGCCTTGTACAACCAAGCAGATAAAGAGCATGGAGAAAGTTGGGAACCACAACTTTGAGATAGTCGGTAACTTTATCTACCTCGGCACCGCCGTAACCGAAACGAATGACACCAGTTTTGAGATAAAGCGAAAAATAATACTGGCAAACAGATGCTACTTTGGACTAAGTAAGCAGTTTAGAAACAATGCCACCTCTCGACAGACGAAGACTACACTTTACAAGACACTGATACTACCCGTGCTGTTATATGGTTTTGAAGCATGGGTACTTGTGAAAGCAGATGAGTCAGTGCTTGGAGTATTTGAGAGAAAGATTCTTCGTAAAATATATGGACCAGTTTGCGTTAACGGAGAATATAGGCGACGTATGAACCACGAGCTGTATGAGCTGTATGACGACGATAGCATAGTTACGGGCATCAAAATACAACGGCTGCGTTGGCTAGGTCATGTTGTCAGAATGGATGAAGAAGCTCCAGCAAAGAAGTCTTTTGAAGGCAAACACGGTGGTACACGCAAACCGGGAAGACCAAAAACCCGATGAAAAGATCAAGTTGTGGGAGACACCTCAAAACTTGGTGTCAGAGATTTTAGAATGAGCGCAGAAGATCGAGGCGCTTGGAACGCTATTCTACGTTCGGCTAGTGGAAGAAATATTCTGTCATAGCCAATTAAAGTAAGTAAAGTAAGGTATAAAACGAGTGGCTGCTGCATTAATGATGTCTCGGAATTTCCTCTCGGCCACTAGCACATCAGAGGGGCGTGGCGGTTCACTGAAGCGGCGATTGGTATACTCTCTGAAGCCAGCCCAATCGGCCTTCTCATGATTGATAAACGTCCGGCGCTTAGTGATTATGAAGTCGGGTGGTCGGTCGATGGTGAGAATTATGGGGAGGTGGTCTGACCCCAAAGAGAGGACGGCTTGCCAGGATACGTCATTCAGGAGACCAGGGGATGCAATGGAGATGTCTGGCGAGCTGTTGCACCTCCTCGTAATCTTAGTGGGGGCATCCTCATTCACCGTGCAAAACGCGGAGCTTTCAATTTGCTCTGCCAAAGCTATGCCACGCTGGTCGTTACCTAGGGGAGAATGCCATGAAGTGTGATGCGTCCCCTAGAACCAGACGAGTATGGCCAAATAGTAACCCACTTATGTCGGTGTTGTAAGCTTGGCCATTAATTGGGACACAGCTAACAACCGGCGATATGTATACGTTGTATAGCTCTATCTCGGCAGTACCGGACTTGACCGCTATCCCCATGCATTCCATGTATGGGTCACTAGCGCCATGCGCAGGCAACATAGGTCTATATTGCACGGAATGGTGTATTACGAAGGCCAATGCCCCACAGGCCATAAAGTGTATATGGCCTGTTCGTTGCTTGAAAGATTCTACTCCATGTTGGGGCCTCCACCAGTTCCTCAACGTGTCTCACACTTTGTGCTAACTTCTGCAGCACGTATTTTTTTGGTCGCACCATACCTTTAAACTTCGGTTATTAACCATAAAACCACAAATTGTTTACCTTCTTCCACTCTGCAAGAGTTTTTGTTGGTGGTCCTGCAGCATTTAATTCCGTCTCCAAATTGTGTCATACTCCCTTGAAACCATCCTCGATCAGTATCTCGATGCATTTGCATTGTGTTCAAAAGAACATCCATCTGTTTTTAGTTTGTCGTTTTCGACCTGAAAGCAAAAAAAAATATTTATTCTATTTATTTTTAATAAATTTAACAATACTTAAATTTTTAGCGCAACTTCCTTACAACTTGTTCGCACTCTCCCTTTTAATGACATTTATAATAGCTACCTTTTTCCCTGGGATAGTTTCCCCATTTGCGTAGTTCGTTCAGAATAGGGGAAAAGGGGAAAAACTTCCAGGTAACTTTTTTTCAGAATAACGGAAAAGGGAATCGGAAAAAAAAACTCCCAGGGAATTGTTATTCAGAATAGGACTGATAGTTTTGAGTTTAGTAGCAGCAGTAGAGCCTACTGTAGAGTTCATTGGACATAATAATTAATCCCATTGGTTCTCTTCTCTCTTTTTCTCATAGGGCGGTAGTAATGCTGATCACATTGTTGTGGTAAATGGAACAGAATTTGTATTTCATCTCTTGCCTTGTGGCATTGTCAATGAGAAATGCGTTGCGGTCATTGGTAAGTTCACACTTTTAGTACACTTATAACATTCGAATTCAAAATTGCAAATTTTTGCCCATGAACATTCCCCTAAGGAACAGGGGCAAACTTCTCACATACCAATGAGTGCTGTCCGATTCAAGGTTAAGCTCAATGATAAAGGGCCTCATTTTTTATAGCCGAGTCCGAACGGCGTGCCGCAGTGCTATACCTCTTTGGAAAGAAGTTTTACATGGCATAGTACCTCACAAATGTTGCCAGCATTAGGAGGGGAAAACCACCGCTGAAAATTTTTTCTGATGGTCTCGCCAGGATTCGAACCCAGGCGTTCAGCGTCATAGGCGGACATGCCAACCTCTGCGCTACGGTGGCCATTCGAATTAGAGCAGCTAAAAAAAGTTGGAGATTATCAACAGCCCATGAAATCTCTGTAGCATGTCATGAGTATGAGTATTGTTTTTTACTTTCCCCCTTTTTTTATTCCACTCGACGGCTAACCTCTTTCACCTTGGCATATTGGTGAGAACTGTGAGTTTGTGATCCCACAATACAGTCCACAACCAGTTGATGTAATAGCTTGGATAACATCCAAACCATCCACATACTCTTATCTTATTGGAGCGGCCCCCTTACGTACTGGACGTCTCCCCCATTTTTATTCATTGTCAATTATGATAGGGAAGGGATTACTCCGGGACATAGACTGGCAGATGTGCCTGAAAGCAAAGAGAGGGAACCGAAATGCCGACGTAGAGACCGAAAAGTTCTCACCGAGTAGAGATCTGTCGCGTCCGCCACCTCAGGCCCTTACAGAAATCCAGAATGACTAGAGGGCGGAGAGGCTCCCGAGAGCATAGAGGAGAAAAGAGATGTTTAATCATAATAATACTCCTTCACCCAGCCATCATGGGGGTTGCACAGCAGTTGCTAGACAATCTTAAATTACTCTTCCTCCCCACATTCCTGCAGTAATCCTTCACGTCCCAAGCCTATTGCGATTTCAGCCTGTCAGAACTGCCATCAATAAACCAAGTATGCATTAGAGCTGGCAAAATATCGATGACACTATCGATACTCTATTTTTTGTCTGAATATCGATTGATATTTTTCCTTTCGATACTAAAGGCAAAGTTAAATTCTTTGCAAAATGCAACAAAAATAAGTGTTCGACAATGAATGTATCCTTTAAAATACATATCGCCTATAGAGGGCGCAATTTTCGTCCGATTGATCTAAAATTTTGTACAATTGATTTCTGTATAACTTCCAGCTGACTTTAATAGGTGATGGGAATTTAACTATAGTATCGGTACTATTGATGTTTATAATTTAAAATATCGAAACTACATTCGATATGTTGCGATTATCGACAGTTTGCCAGCTCCAGTATGCATCCACTATCACAAGCAGCCGCAGCCAGGGCCTTAAGCGTAACCCTGTATATATGTATATATACCGTGACAGTCGGACAGGGCCAATGCTCTTGACTCACAGAGGAATTTGAGAAGGCCGGGACGCCCCTAGCTCAAGGCTCCCTCTCTGGGAAGACAACCTCCACTTAACCATCAAAGAAAGATCCGCTCGGCACATAGTCCCTCATGTCGCTAATGTTACGTAGTCGTCCTAAGCCAGCGGCGTTCCGCAGAACAAACGATTGCCTGAAATCCAAAAAGCGTCACGTCCCTGACTCCTACAGTCTGAGGGCTTTACGCTGCGCACTCCACGTACAAGCGAAAAGGTCTCCGATCATACATCGCATTCAGTACTGCTCTCGGTGAAATCCAGCTCACCACGATATCAAAACCGACTGTACCTAGACATAGAGCCCGTCGCCTTTTCAGAGGCAGAACCCATAGGTGAGAATTGGCCGAACCATCCCAGTGAATATCCCTGGTCTAAGTCCCCAACTTCTGTCTATAGAGTAGCGACGTGAGTAGAGCGTATTCAGCCCCAGTTTGAATCTCTCCTCATCGTTACATCTCCAATTCAATTTCTGATCAAGAATAACGCCCAGGTATTTAGCCTTCCGAGAGTGTGGCAGCTCCACTCCATCCAGGACCGGTCTTCAGAACTCGCAATACATACGTCCACCTTGTATAAATGAAGTAATCTGTCAAGGATAGGACCACTTCGTGGAAGGCAATATCAACCGACCCTTGGTGTTGTAGGCATGCTGGTAGCCGCTTACCTACGATGGGTCAAGAAGAAAATTGATGTACGGGTCCAACTATCTCTCAAGTTTTTCTTCTTCTTCTTCAAGACGAGCGACTGATTGGCCGAAATTCTTTGAACAGGGAGTGGTTCGCGTTTCCCGCCTTGCAAATTAAAACGACCCTAACCTTAGGTTCTTATGTTTTTTTTAGGTATTATCAGTATTAGCGAATATAAATATTCGCAAGATATACTGTGGAACAAATTCGGGGTCATGATCTGTGGGTGCGAGAGTCTTAATCCAAAATAGCTTGGTGCGTTCAGACCAAACTTTGTAGGTCTTTTTTAAATAACCTTGACCTAAAACAAAGGGATACCATGCACAGTGGGATAGAACGGAAAAAAATAGTAAAAAATATGCCGTATGAGGACGGGTAGAGATATCTCTTTGAAATGTTGAAAGGTTAGAGCTGAGGTGCTGGCGAGATCGTGTGCAAGGTTTCAGGGCCCTAGGTTGTCCGGGCGCCCTTTGGCAGGCCCTAAAATTGGCCGCGGCGATATTTCGAAAAGTTGCTGGGGCTGTCAAAACAAAGCCCGCTTAAGGTCTACAATATCTTGTCTGACTTTCATTCCAAATTTTGTAGTTTCCAAATTTTAATGAGATATCTCTACCCATTCTCACACGGCATAGAAATAGAAGGCATCTTCCTTCTATTGTTTTTGAAGTATCACAGAGCAAACCTAATATAATCCACAAATAGTTTCTTAGCGATAAGAAGACCTAATGGCACCCGATCCCGAGGCGGAAGGGTTCGGGTGCCATTTGGTGAATTTAATATTTTATTAAACTATTTGTTTTTTTTTTTTTGCTGCAGGCAATGGTGTTGTGATTCATTTACCATCATTACTCGAGGAGTTGAGTCAAATGCAATCTAAGGGACTGGCCAAAATCGAACAACGTTTAATCATCTCGGATCGCGCCCATTTGGTTTTTGATTTTCATCAGGAAGTCGATGGCATGCAAGAAGCCGAAAGAGAAGGCACAGCAATAGGGACCACAAGAAAGGGTATTGGTCCAACTTACTCTAGTAAAGCTACCCGCAATGGCATACGGGTGGGTGAGCTTTTGGGTGACTTTAATCATTTTATCGAAAAGTGAGGAATAGTAACACAAAATCTCTTCTATATATAACAAAAAAACTTACAACCTTTTTTTTTAATTCTAGATTCAAAACTATTGTTGGTAACTACCAACGTTTATTTCCCTCCATCAGTGTGGACATTAATGCCGAGTTGAAGCGCTATAAGACATATGCCGAGTGTATACGCCCTTATGTCAAGGATTCAGTTTATTTTTTGCATGCTGCTCTGCTCGCAGGCAAAAGAATTCTTGTTGAAGGAGCCAATGCAGGAATGCTGGATATCGATTTTGGCACCTATCCCTATGTGACAAGTAGTAATTGTAGCATAGGTGGTGTACTGACAGGACTTGGATTACCTGCTCAAGCCATAGGTGAAGTTGTAGGTGTTGTAAAATCCTATACAACACGTGTTGGAGATGGGCCATTCCCCACTGAGCTATCGAATGTAAGAGTTGCTGTTACATTTCTGCATGTTGTAATGGATTCTTATTTCTAGAATATGGGAGAAGTGTTGCAAATACGTGGTTCTGAGGTTGGTTTTACCACCAACCGAAAAAGACGCTGTGGTTGGTTGGATATACCATTGCTGAGATATACTTCTTTGGTGAATGGCTACACCTGCATATGCCTCACAAAACTAGATATATTGGATACTTTGGATGAGATAAAAGTGGCCATAGCGTAAGTATGCCAAGCAGGCTTTTAGTTCGTAATGTTTATTTGGCTTCATTTAAGGTACAAACATTCCAATGGTGCCATGTTGTATCATATCCCCGGTACTGTTGCCGAATTGCAAACCATTGAGGTGGAGTATGCCATTTTGCCGGGATGGAAAACGTGTACGCAAAATATTCGCACCTTTGAGCAACTGCCAGAAAATGCTCAAAAATATGTACGCTTTGTGGAGAACAAACTTGAAGTGCCCATACGTTGGGTTGGTGTAGGGAGAGGGCGTGAATGTATTATCAATGTACAAAAGATTAGATAATAACCGCTGAATGTTTTGTTTTTTGCAGTCAAAGAATACAATTTTTTGTACTTTATGGAATTTAATTTATTTGTGGGGGTATAATAATCCAAAAACACTCCGTTTGTAACCCATCGAAAACCACCCTATAGCAGGGGTTAGCATGTCTGCCTATGACCCTGAACGCCTGGTTTCGAATACTGTCGAGAACATAAGAAAAAAATGTTCAGAGGTGGTTATCCCCTACTAATGCTGTCGTCATTTGTGAGGTTCTATACCACGTAACCACCGTGGAGCAGAGGTTAGCATGTCCGCCTATGACGCCGAACGCATGGGTTCAAATCCCGGCGTGAACATTAGAAAAACATTTTCAGCGTTACTTATCCCCGGATAATATAAAACCGTGCAAGACAAAAGTAGTTCTTTTCAGCAGGAGATACAAGTTGCCTACAGTGGTACCTGTCTCCTTGAGAGCAGAGAAGTGCAAATTACCTGGGTGTTGTGCTGGACAGGAAATTGAACTTCAAATCCAAGATTTTGGTAGGGGCAAGAAAGGCAACTCTTGCGCTCTACACCTGCAAGAGAGCCATTGGCAAAAGTTGGGAATTTGGACCACGCGTCATGCATTGGGTATAAACTGCAGTTGTCAGACCTATAATGATACAGAAGCGTGATTAGACCAATACTTACTTACGCCTCAGTAGTTTGGAACAGAGAACATGTTATCTTGGCATAGGCGGAGCGATGAGAACCACGTCTACTAGGGCACTGGAGACTATTCTAGACATCCCATCCATTGACATGCAGATTAAATGTATGTCACTGCGGCTATGAAACTTAAGGCGATGGGAGAATGGCTTGAGGATGGGTGCAGCTCTTACCATCGCGGTATAATCGAGGCGAAGATAGGAAACCTGGAAGAAAGGGAAGAGGTTTCCGATCGGATACCTGAGACGACACTTGAGGTCGAGTGCGAGGTACTGCTGCCAGCGGCAAAGTCTTGGACTGACGGAACCCTAGTATTGCCGTCTGGAAGATCATGTTAAACGGATGGATCAAAGCTAGGGGAAAGAGTGGACCAGGGAGGGGAAAGAGTCTAAAGTCCTCCTACTATTCAATACTCAACAGGATCCGAAGGATGACATATTTCTGCAGCACAGCCGCACTGAAGATGACACCTTCTGATGCACTGAACTTAATGCTACATCTAATGCCTTTGGCCATTGTGGCTAGACAAATTGCTGCGACCACTGCCGCGAGGCTAAGGAGCTTTCTCTTTAGTCATGAGGCGGTTACGGACACTGTGTTATCCTTGGTACAATATCCGACGTTCCAGGCAGTGTGGATTACACCCTATCGATCTGCTTTTTGATAAAAATTACTGTACCACTGTTCCTGATAGAACCGAATAGATCTACGGTATCCCTGGTTAAAGAAGTTACATAGACTTATATACGGATGGTTCCAAACTAAAAGACCAGATGGGCTTTGGAGTGTACTCTAAAGATCTAGAAGTGGTCATATCCAAGAGGTTACCCGACCACTGTAGTGTATATCCAGCGGAGATCCTTGCAATAAAGGAAATGGTGGAGTGGCTAAGGTATAATGTCATTGCTATTAATATCTTCTCAGACAGCCAGGCAGCCACTACAAAACACACAAAAATCGCCCTCGACTGCCGCAGATCTCTCAACGAGATGGCTGAACAGTTCAAAATTAACCTGTTCTGGATGCCGAGCCACAGAGATATCCCAGGGAATTCTTAAGCAGACGAGCTTCGAGACTAGGACCTACACATTCCAGGGATACTGGGGTATGTCTCTAGCGACATGTAAGCAAAGTTTTCAGGACGAAGCCCTGGGGGCTGGGGGACGAACGGGGCTGTGAGCATTCCAAAACTATGTGGCCTAATCTAGACTTGAAGAGGTCTACCGCTTTGGCGTCATTGGCTAGAACAAACGTCTCAGTCATTGTGTTCGTCGTAACAGGTCACTGTCTAATTGGAAAACATGCTGACAGACGGAAGGTTGCCAGCAACGACTTTTGCAGAAGCTGTAGGGACATCGAGGAAGAAGAGACTATAGAACACCTTCTGTCCGCACTAGCAGTTAGAAGGAGTTCCACTTTAGGTTCTCATTTTTTTGAGAACCTATCTGATTTAGCGGATTTGAACATTCGCAAGTTGTTGGGCTTTTTAAAGCGATCTGGATGGTTCAACGGTTAAAAAACATTCCACTCGGATAAGAAGTTTGATTGAAATCGGTTCAGATTTAGATATAGCTCCCATATATATGTTGGTCAGACTTTGGGTAATTTGCAATAATGTTATCATTTTTCAACCGTAGTTATTACAGTTTAAACATATTTGCTCGAAATTTGATACGAATTGAATCATGTGAAAACATCCGCCGAGGTCCATCAAGACGGGCTCAGAATAGAATTGTCCTTCCTTACTTTTTTTTTTAATTAGGTTAAGAATTGCTTCCAGTATATGCTTAAAAAATAAAATCGGATGATCCGTTTTTATTGGGTGCAATATCATGTTAAAGACGGCTTCAGACCATACTGGGCATGCATGTTGAATGTTTTCGGCGAAATTTGTGCCAAATCGAATAAGAATTGCGCCCTCTAGAGGCTCAGGAAGTAAAATCGGGAGGTCGTATTATATGTGAGTTTTATCAGGTTATTGACTAGTTCAGACAATATTTTCCAAATATGTTGGAGATCGTAAGAGATATTATGCAAAATTTCAGTCTAATCGGATAAGAATTGCACCCTCAAGAGGCTCAAGAAGTACAATCGGGAGATCGGTTTATATGGAAGCTTTATACGGTCATGGCTCTATTACTTGACAATATTTTTGAAGGTCATAAAAGAAACAGATTCGTTAAATGTTAGCCAAAACGGATGAGAATCACGCCCTCTAGAGGCTCAAGAAGTCAATTCAGGAAATCGGTTTATATGGGGGCTTTTTAAAGATTTAATTGGAGTTGAATAATGCTTGATGTTGTAATCGTAAGGGCAAAAAAATATATGCGAAAAATAGTCAATTTATCTTTAAAGGAGCGTGGAGTGGAGGGTGGAGTGGAGCGTGAAGTAGAGCGTGGAGTGGAGCATGGAGTGGAGGGTGGAGTGGAGTGGAGCGTGGAGTGGAGCATGAAGTAGAGCGTGGAGTGGAGCATGGAGTGGAGCATGGAGTGGAGCGTGGAGTGGAGCGTGGAGTGGAGTGGAGCGTGGAGTGGAGTGGAGCGTGGAGTGGAGCGAGGAGTGGAGCGTGGAGTGGAGCGTGGAGTGGAGCGTGGAGTGGAGCGTGGAGTGGAGCGTGGAGTGGAGCGTGGAGTGGAGCGTGGAGTGGAGCGTGGAGTGGAGCGTGGAGTGGAGCGTGGAGTGGAGCGTGGAGTGGAGCGTGGAGTGGAGCGTGGAGTGGAGTGGAGTGGAGCGTGGAGTGGAGCGTGGAGTGGAGCGTGGAGTGGAGCGTGGAGTGGAGTGGAGCGTGGAGTGGAGTGGAGCGTGGAGTGGTGTGGAGCGTGGAGTGGAGTGGAGCGTGGAGTGGAACGCGGAGTGGAGCGTGGAGTGGAGCGTGGAGTGGAGCGTGGAGTGGAGCGTGGAGTGGAGCGTGGAGTGGAGCGTGGAGTGGAGCGTGGAGTGGAGCGTGGAGTGGAGCGTGGAGTGGAGCGTGGAGTGGAGCGTGGAGTGGAGCGTAGAGTGGAGCGTGGAGTGGAGCGTGGAGTGGAGTGGAGCGGAGTGGAGTGGAGTGGAGTGGAGCGTGGAGTGGTGTGGAGCGTGGTGTGGAGCGTGGAGTGGAGTGGAGCGTGGAGTGGAACGCGGAGTGGAGCGTGGAGTGGAGCGTGGAGTGGAGCGTGGAGTGGAGCGTGGAGTGGAGCATGGAGTGGAGCGTGGAGTGGAGTGGAGTGGAGCGTGGAGTGGAGTGGAGCGTGGAGTGGAGTGGAGCGTGGAGTGGAGCGTGGAGTGGAGCGTGGAGTGGAGCGTGGAGTGGAGCGTGGAGTGGAGCGTGGAGTGGAGCGTGGAGTGGAGCGTGGAGTGGAGCGTGGAGTGGAGCGTGGAGTGGAGCGTGGAGTGGAGCGTGGAGTGGAGCGTGGAGTGGAGTGGAGTGGAGCGTGGAGTGGAGCGTGGAGTGGAGCGTGGAGTGGAGTGGAGTGGAGCGTGGAGTGGAGCGTGGAGTGGAGCGTGGAGTGGAGCGTGGAGTGGAGCGTGGAGTGGAGCGTGGAGTGGAGCGTGGAGTGGAGCGTGGAGTGGAGCGTGGAGTGGAGCGTGGAGTGGAGCGTGGAGTGGAGCGTGGAGTGGAGCGTGGAGTGGAGCGTGGAGTGGAGCGTGGAGTGGAGCGTGGAGTGGAGCGTGGAGTGGAGCGTGGAGTGGAGCGTGGAGTGGAGTGGAGTGGAGCGTGGAGTGGAACGCGGAGTGGAGCGTGGAGTGGAGCGTGGAGTGGAGCGTGGAGTGGAGCGTGGAGTGGAGCGTGGAGTGGAGCGTGGAGTGGAGCGTGGAGTGGAGCGTGGAGTGGAGCGTGGAGTGGAGCGTGGAGTGGAGCGTGGAGTGGAGTGGAGCGTGGAGTGGAGCGTGGAGTGGAGCGTGGAGTGGAGCGTGGAGTGGAGCGTGGAGTGGAGCGTGGAGTGGAGCGTGGAGTGGAGCGTGGAGTGGAGCGTGGAGTGGAGTGGAGCGGAGTGGAGTGGAGTGGAGTGGAGCGTGGAGTGGTGTGGAGCGTGGTGTGGAGCGTGGAGTGGAGTGGAGCGTGGAGTGGAACGCGGAGTGGAGCGTGGAGTGGAGCGTGGAGTGGAGCGTGGAGTGGAGTGTGGAGTGGAGCGTGGAGTGGAGCGTGGAGTGGAGTGGAGCGTGGAGTGGAGTGGAGCGTGGAGTGGAGTGTGGAGTGGAGTGTGGAGTGGAGCGTGGAGTGGAGCGTGGAGTGGAGCGTGGAGTGGAGTGGAGCGTGGAGTGGAGTGGAGCGTGGAGTGGAGTGGAGCGTGGAGTGGAGTGGAGCGTGGAGTGGTGTGGAGCGTGGAGTGGAGTGGAGCGTGGAGTGGAACGCGGAGTGGAGCGTGGAGTGGAGCATGAAGTAGAGCGTGGAGTGGAGCATGGAGTGGAGCATGGAGTGGAGCGTGGAGTGGAGCGTGGAGTGGAGTGGAGCGTGGAGTGGAGTGGAGCGTGGAGTGGAGTGTGGAGTGGAGCGTGGAGTGGAGTGGAGCGTGGAGTGGAGCGTGAAGTGGAGTGGAGCGTGAAGTGGAGTGGAGCGTGAAGTGGAGTGGAGCGTGAAGTGGAGTGGAGCGTGAAGTGGAGTGGAGCGTGAAGTGGAGTGGAGCGTGAAGTGGAGTGGAGCGTGAAGTGGAGTGGAGCGTGAAGTGGAGTGGAGCGTGAAGTGGAGTGGAGCGTGAAGTGGAGTGGAGCGTGAAGTGGAGTGGAGCGTGAAGTGGAGTGGAGCGTGAAGTGGAGTGGAGCGTGAAGTGGAGTGGAGCGTGAAGTGGAGTGGAGCGTGAAGTGGAGTGGAGCGTGAAGTGGAGTGGAGCGTGAAGTGGAGTGGAGCGTGAAGTGGAGTGGAGCGTGAAGTGGAGTGGAGCGTGGAGTGCAGTGGAGCGTGGAGTGGAGTGGAGCGTGGAGTGGAGTGGAGCGTGGAGTGTAGTGGAGCGTGGAGGGGAGTGTGGAGTGGAGCGTGAAGTGGAGTGGAGCGTGAAGTGGTGTGGAGCGTGGAGTGGAGTGGAGCGTGGAGTGGTGTGGAGCGTGGAGTGGAGTGGAGCGTGGAATGGAGCGTGAAGTGGAGCGGAAAAATCTTTGCCCGAACGAGAGCGGAGTGTAAAAAGGCACACGCTCCGGATCCCTGGTTTCAAATTTCTGCTGGCAAAAAAATCCCGCCAGAAATTTGCAGGTTCTAAATGTTCGGACTGTCAAAATATGCTCTCACGCGCTCTCTTCTACTGTCACAAATTTTCGAGTACACGAACACACTTATAGGGTCCAACTAACCAAAGCCAAACTTATAGCTCGTTTCATGGCAGCCATAGATAACGCCTAAATTTACGATGTTATGGTAACAACTCTGCCAAACCATTAAACTTCTGGCAAAGCGGCAATAAGGACTTAGTGATATTCCAAATCATCCGTCTACACACTGCACCTTCTCTGTATAGAGTTTGGACATTCCAGGATTCCACCCGGCCGAACTTAGCCTGTTTTTTTTTTGTTTCTTTATGTTTAAGAACTCTCTGTTGGCGCAGTAAAACATTTGTATTTGTATGTAACAATGTGTGTAATAATTTGATTTTTCGATTTTATTGATAATGCGTGTTTTAACTATTATTGCTTATAAAAAATTGCATATATATATGTAATTTAATTAGATCAACATTTTTGTTTTTGTTATTTCCTTTTTTCAATTTGGATTTAAATTTTTATATAAAATTGTATTATCTACTTACAGTTCGTTAATTTGTTTGTATTGTTTTTTTTTTAATTTTAAGCAAATTACTAATATCGTCATTTTGAATTGCATTTAAAAGCTACAGCAGAGGAGATTTTCGTTTTCAATATTTTTCCTATTTGTTTTAGCTTAGTTTCAATAAAACTCTAATTATTATGAAAACTATGCGTATGTAAGTATGTATGTCATGGTATGTGTATTCAAATTTGGAAGTATATAGTTAAGTATATAAAATAATTGATCCGATTTTTGCAAAAGAGTATTTTGTGTTTATTTTCTTTTTTAAAAAGAAATAATATCGTTATCGTCATTAGCAAAATATTGTATAAAAAAAGCACGATACGCAATATGTCATTTTGACTGCGGCTGCAGTTGCTACACACAAAGACACATATGCATACGTACAATGCAGTATTGGTAGTTGTTCTTGGTGTAGCTGAAGGTGCTGAGCTTAAGAGAAATTCATTTACTTTGTATAATGAGTACAATGTGTTCTAACGGAGTACACTATCTGTCAACGAGCTTGCATAGCGTTTGAATGTGTGTGTGTGTGCATTATATGTAAGAACCATCAGACGACCAACAAAAGAGCGCGAACTCGTAACATACTCAAATCAGAGTTGCAAAAAACACAGATTTTAACGAACAGTGTTCTCGGTTTCTTGTTGTTTGTCAACTGCTGCTATCTGTAAATGAATTTATCTTGGTAGAGCACCTTCTCATATTCTCTTCTCTCGTTTTTTTTTCTTGGACATTATTACTTAGATTTTATGTATTTAGTATGAAATGCGATACATATATGGTCCGATAAACATTTTTGTTTTGTTTTTAACAAAGATTCCAGTACTTTACCAAAGTCAGATTTATAAAAAGAAATCATTCGACTTTAGATTCTCTCGCTCCATCCTCAAAAATAGTATGTTGGATGGATAAAGTGATAGGGAAATGTATCACTTGGTTAGACAAAGAAATTGTTGATACAATTGTCATTATTGTTAGGCCAAGTGGGCCTATTGGTTTTTCTTGGCACGCCTGCGCTTGAATCCGGTCATTTGTTTCAGCAGTTGGGTATTCTCATCATCCAAATCCAAACTTGGCTCCCATAGGCGTAATCGTTTGGGTATATACATAAGAGCAACTAAGGTTATGGCTACAAAAACAAAAAAAAAAAATGAGCGAAGAAAGAGATGCAGAGAGTAAGAGATGTATTAATTGGTTGTATTGAGTACAAAGAGCGCCTACTTACAGTTTAAGACACATGGAAAGATGACATAAAAATTCAAAGTACACGAACGGAAATATAAAGTTTCAGTCAGATATAATATCAATGTTAAAGCCAGCGAACAGCCACCCATGCTAACCACACTGCAAGAAAACAATGAGATATCATTAATCAATATAATATTTTTTAATAGGGTATAAGAACTTAAAGCCACATCAATGTGAATATACCCAATTTAGAATGCATATATTTTCTATATATTATGCGATGTACATATGGTAATTTAAGGAACAATGCAAGTAGTGCAAGTGATTACATTCAAATTAAAACATTACCCATACGTAGTCATGGTCAAATGATCATGACTAACCCATAGCACAATGAGATGAATAAAAACAAGTAAAAGCGTGCTAAATTCGGCCGGGCCGAATCTTATGTAACCTTCACCATGGATCGCATTTGTCAAGTTCTTGGCATGACTTTTTAAATTTATATATATATGAGCTCCATCAAGTTATTGACTGATATGGACCGTACTTGTCATGGCTGTTAGAAGTCATAGAAAAATACTACCTCCAAAATTTCAGGCCAATTGAGAAAAAAAAGTGCGCCCTCTAGTGGATCAGAGTGTCAAAGTCATACCAAACGGTATATACAAAATTTCAACTAAATTGGGTAAGAATTACGCCTTACGGGTAAGAATTACGCCTTCTATGGCGGCTATATCAGGTTATGGACTGATTTAGACAATACTTGGCACAGTTTTTGGAAGTCATTCCTCAACGATACATTCAAAATTTCAACAAGGTTAGGTCAGATTGAATGTGTCGCCCACCAAAGGTGAGTTCACTAGGAGACCAGTGTTGCCTATTGTGGTACCCTAGAGGGAGAAAGGGAAGAAGAAGGAAAATGTGAGACATCATACTAGAGGTTATACATGAATAAAGAGAAAAAGCAGTGGAGAGACCCGAGCGTGAGCTGAAGAACCGCCCTTCATTACGCAAGCACGAACCAACATACGACGGAGCCTGTGTCAACCAGCCCTAGCACCTTCGCAGTCCGGCAACCATCTACCGTGTCGCACCTCGCCACCGATGCCGCCCTGGCCATCCCCTCTCCTGTGTTCAGTAGCTCGACAAATGCCATATGAGCAAGACCGATGACTGGTCCGCCCGGCGCAGACGAACCCCTCCTGGCGCACTCGTCCGCCCTCTCATTTCCTGGAATCCCCTCATGTCCTGGAACCAATGTCAGCGTCACATCATGGGCCCGGAGCCTACCCAGGGATTCCAAACAGTCCGCCTCGACTTCACCATCGTCGACCCCAAGGCCTTGAGCGCCGCCATACTGTCCACATAAACTCTGAGTTTTGAGTGCGGTGAGCCACTTGCCAGAATTTCTCTTGCGGCTACCGCAATGTCACAGACCACTGCCTGAAAGACCGTACACTCGTCCGGCAGTCTCAGAGACATACTGATATTAAGTACATCAGAGTAGACCCCCAATCCAGTCCCTGATTCCATCTTGGAGCCATCTGTGTAGATCGGGGTCTCATCCTCCTCAAGTACACCATCCGACCTCCATTCGTCCAAATCGGATAAGAAAAGCGCCCTCTAAAATCTCAAGAAGTCTAATCGGGAGCTCGGTTTATATGGCGGCTATATCATATTATGGACTGATTTAGACAGTAATTGGCACAGTTGTTGGAAGTTATTTATCAACGATACGTGCAAAATTTCAGCCAAATCGTATAAAAAATACGCCCTATAGAATCTCAAGAAATCTAATCGGGGGATCGGTTTATATGGCAGCTATGTCAGGTTATGGACTTATTTAAACAATACTTGGCACAGTTGTTGGAAGTCATTCCTCAGCGTTATGTCAAAAATTTCAGCCAAATTGGATAAAAATTGCGACCTCTAAAGCTCAAAAAATCTTATCGGGAGCTCAGTTTATATGGCGGCTATATCAGATTATGGACTCATTTAGACAAAATTTGAACCAAATGGGATAAAAAATACGCCCTATAGAATCTCAGGAAGTCTAATCGGGAGATCGGTTTATATGGCGTCTATATTAGGTTATGGACTACTGATGTAGGTAATACTTGGCACAGTTGTTAAAAGTAATTTTTCAGCGTTATGTGCACAATTTCAGCCAAATCGGATAAAAATTGCGCCCTCAAGGAGCTCAAGAAGTCTTATCGGGAGCTCGGTTTTTATGGCGGAAATATCAGGTTATGGGCTAATTTGAACCATACTTAGCACAGTTGTTGGAGGTGATACCAAAATACAACGTGCAAAATTTCAGTTAAATCGGATAAGAATTGCGCCCTCAAGAGGCTCAAGAAATGAAGACCGTTGATCGGTTTAAATGGCAGTTACATATATCAAAACTTGGACCGATTTGGCCCATTTACAGTCCCAACCGACCTACACTAATAAGATATGTTTTTGCAAAATTTCAAGCGTCAAACTCCTTCGGAAGTTAGCGTGCTTTCGACAGACGGACGGACGGCCATGGCAAGACGATCAAGAATATATATCCTTTATGCGGTCTTAGACGAATATTTCGAGGTGTTACAGACGGAATGACGAAATTAGTATACGCCCCATACTATGGTGGAGGGTTAAAAAAATCTGTCGTTGTAATAACGATATCATATCATAATGAAATTTTAAATAAGTGGAGCTGAGGTGTTACCCAGATGATATGTCATATTTCAGGGTCTAAGCGATTACAGAGGCCCTAAAAGTTAGTCATCCTGCCCGTTTGAACTGCGAAAGGCACATTTGTGGCACGATTTGTAAGCTGTTTTTGTTATTAGATAGTGCCTAAACAACTTGATGCTTTTCTACAGACAAAATTGGTTGTCTTCGGTTTCCAATCTTAACCGATTAATGCAGAAAGGTTAGAGAAATTCCCCAAGAAAAGAGCTTCCTTAGAAAAATTCTTGCTCGAATAAAAAAAAGGTATCCTCATGAAATTTTAATTGGCGTAAAGTGAACGAATGTAAATAATTTAAAAAAATTTACTGTCATATAAGGTCGTTTAGGGGGAAAAATGTGCTTATCTCAAAATTCTTGGGAGTGAGATTTATGAAAACCGTTCTGGTGTCTTATTGCATTGGATGTTAAAAAAAATTAATTTACTGCGATATGCCTACTATTTTTGGCAGTATGTGCGATTTTATGTCAAAGTCATTAAAATTCACTTTTCTTCGCTAAATGGACATAAAATATAGAGAAAATGTTCTTTTTTTGTTAAAAAAAACATAGTGGCTTACGAAATCAAAAAATGTAATTATATAAATAAAATTTTAAAAAATTAAAAAAATTACTACGTCAATATAAATGCTCTAAATAATGAAAATACCAAATTTCATTAAAATCGAACAAGGGAATCAAGAGTCAATCGTTAATAGGCTAGTTAAGACTATGATGGTGTACCACGAAGCGAATGAGTTACACAATTTTTATTAGCATTCATCATACGGCACATGTTCGTTTTTATACCCACCACCGAAGGATGGGGGTATATTCATTTTGTCATTCCGTTTGCAACACATCGAAATATCCATTTCCGACTCTATAAAGTATATATATTCTTGATCAGCGTAAACATCTAAGACGATCTAGACATGTCCGTCCGTCTGGCCGTCTGTCTGTTGAAATCACGCTACAGTCTTCAAAAATAGAGATATTGAGCTCAAACTTTGCACAATTTCTTTTTTTGTCCATAAGCAGGTTAAGTTCGAAGATAATAAATTAAAAAATAAAAAAAATTTAATATTTTTATCAAAAAAAAAATAATGAAAATAATTGATTAATATAAGAAATTTTAAATATATTAAATATAAATACTATAGAAAAAGTCAAAAAAGTATAAAATAAATTAACCATAAATTTCTGTTAAATATAGCAGCTAATATTCAACCTAAATGATTAATTGAAGAATAAGCTATTAATTTACGCAATGAAGTTTGGTTTAAACCTCCTAATGCACCAATTAAACTTGATAAAATAATTCTAATGATAATTAATGGTTTAAAGACAATATAAGAAATTAACATTAAAGGAGCAATTTTTTGTCAAGTTATCAAAATTAAAGCATTAACTCATGATAATCCTTCTATTACATTAGGGAATCAAAAATGAAAGGGAGCTGATCCTCTTTTTAACAAAAGAGAGGAAAAAATAATTATTTCTATTAAATAATTTGAATTAATTCTTTTTGAATTTAATAGAAATAAAATTACTGCAAATAAAAATACAGAAGATGCTAAAGCTTGAGTTAAAAAGTATTTTAATGATGCTTCAGTAGATATTAATTTATTATCTCTTATTAGGGGGATAAAAGCTAACAAATTAATTTCTAAACCTATTCAAGCTCCTAGTCAAGAATTAGCAGAAATTGAAATTAATGTTCCTATTATTAAAATAATTAAAAATATAATTTTTGACGAATTATTAAAAATTAAAAAGAAAAGGATTAAAACCTTTATAAATGGAGTATGAGCCCAGTAGCTTAATTAGCTTATCTTTTTAAGTATATTTTGGTGTACGATGCACAAAAGTTTTTGATACTTTTAGAAATAGTTTAATTCTATTAAATATAATGAATGTAATATAATTACATGATCTGCTCTATCAAAGTAGTCCTTTTATCAGGCAATTCATTAACTGTAAAGTTTTCATATCCATTTTTTTTTTTTTTTATATATTTGTAAATTTTTTGAGGATTTTTTTTTTTTTAAAAAATATTTTAAATAGTTTAAATTAATAATAAAATTTAGTATTTTTTTTCGTAAAAATTGAGAAATATTTAGATTTTAATAAATTGTTATTAAATAATTAATTTTTGCATTTATATATATATAGAAATTTCTATATCCAATTTTTATATATAATCTAAATATTTATATATTTATATATATATATATTTATAAATAAATAGATAATATATAAATATTAATTTATAAATAATTTATATATTAATAGATAAATATATAAATATTAAGATATTCTTAAATAGAAAGATAGAGGGATATTAAAGAATTCTCCGGACTAATAACCTTAACATAATTGTTGTAAATTTTTTTTTGCTCTAGATTAATAGATAAATATTGAAATAGATAAAATTAGAAATGAGATGTTATTCGTTTTTATAGATATAGCCCCCATATAGACCGATCCACCGATTTAGGGTCTTAGCACCATAAAAGCCACATTTATTATCCGATTTTGCTGAAATTTGGGACAGTGGGTTGTCTTAGGCCCTTCGACATCCTTCCTCAATTTGGCTTAGATCGGTCTAGATTTGGATATAGCTGCCATATAGACCGATCCTCCGATTTAGGGTCTCAGGCCCATAAAAGCCACATTTATTATCCCATTTCGCTGAAATTTGGGACAGTGAGTTGTGTTAGGCCCTTCGATATCCTTCGTCAATTTGGCTTAGATCGGTCCAGATTTGAATATAGCTACCATATAGACCGATCCTCCGATTTAGGGTCTTAGGCCCATAAAAGCCAAATTTATTATCCGATTTCGCTGAAATTTGGGACAGTGAGTTGTGTTAGGCCCTTCGACATCCTTCGTCAATTTAGCTTAGATCGGTCCAGATTTGGATAAAAATTCAAATTTGCCCATAAATATTTCTTTAAGAAACATGAACATTTCATTAAGCGTCAAGCTTTGCACATATAAATGAATGCTGTCCGATTCAGGTGAATAAAACGAGTTTAATCCCGGAGTACTTTTTTGATACTCATTTATTTCTTCAAAATCTCATCCTTATATATAAACTTAAAACTAACTACAAACTAAATATCCTAAGAAAGGCAGGCAAATCTAAAAATAATCACTTTGGGAAAATAAGATCATAAACAAAGACGATAAACATCCTATGCAGATACTAAATAAATTTGTCCAGCTGCAAGCCATATGCTTGCCATTCAGACCGCTGTGTTTTCTGATAATCCCTAACTATTTCCTTATCTACGCACATTAAAAACTATCTTCCACTTATCCCTGTGCGATGCGTTGGCTAGGTAAAAATATAAACTCTTATCACATTTATGCCTGCCCTTAAAACTATCCTTTAAAATAAACAAAAAATGGAAAGTATCTTATCTATTCGTTCTCAAGGCTAAAACATTTCCATGACACACATCAACTAATATCCCATGTTTAGAAATCTAAACATTCTGCGGGCGGCCAAAAATAATTATGAAATAGCTCTACTTATAAACTGTAAAAATTCAGCAAAATGGACTGTAATTCAAATATATATGTTAAAATCTAAACATCCCGAGGACGAACAACAACTATGTTACTTTCTCTTGTTAAATACTTATAGATTACATAACTTAAAAATAATATTATTAAAATAGAGGTAGAGATTAGTGAAATATGACCACTGATGTGATGCCATGATAGCTCCTTAAGGTGGATCGGATTCGCCTTCATCATTTTAATTTCTTCCTCCAATCCTTGAATCGTTGACGAATGATCGATTTTATTGTAGTTTAGCTCGTCCACCATCGCTATGTCCTTCACCTCTCTCAAGATATATGATGTGGAATTATAGGACATCTCAGTTTTTGCTTCTTGTGACGCAGTTAATACGGTTCGTCCAATCCTAGCAGTACACCCAGGCTGGAGAGTGATGATACCTAGGCCTGGTAATTCAAATACTCCTTTAGTGCGCTCAGCACATAGAATATGGGCCGAAACTTGATCTTTAGTTTTAAACAACCATGACCCTCTTGTCTTCAGCTCAATCCAAAAATTCCTGTTCTGAGTCTTCAAAAACTGGCAGCCATATTTACTTGTTGGCTTAAGCGCTGCTAGCTCACATGAATGATCGTTGGCGTCTTCCCAGGCCCAGTTGCCTCTGCAAAGAAATTCATCTTCACCAGTTAGCTGACATTGGTTCATCGATGACTGCGACAGTAGATGATAAGCATCCATTTCATAGTTGTAGGCCAGGAACTGCTGTCTTAAAGCTGCTACCATTGCGGTTCCGTTTCTCACCATCGGCAGTGGTACGACGCGGAATATTTCTGCTGATGATTTTTCTACCAAGGGAATCTGCACGTCAATCACTAATTTTTCTTCCACCAGCAGACCATGCGCCGTCATCACCTTGTATATTGCCTGCAAAACATCGTCCTTCTCACCAGGCAACCTTAGTCCTTTAGGTAGCTGATCCTTTATTTTCATCACCTCTGCCTGCAACTGGTTTGGCCGTACTAAATTTGGATTTACTTTTCCATGGTTGATGTCAATTAATAAGCCAATTACCCTGGCTTGAATATGTTCCACTTCAGTAAACAAGCTGCTAAGTTGATCGGCTACCGCGAAGAAGTCCATCGCCTTTTTGAAGAGGGAATAGTCAGTGTTCAGCATCTGACTTATGTTTTGCACCTTCTCATTCAGCTCTTTAAACTGTCCATTTATTTCATCCGTGGTCTTTTTCAGCACATTAAGCGTTGCTTCCACCACAGACGTTTGCTTCTCAGCCAAATATTTCAAGTTGTGCTGATTTTCAAGTACATTTTTCATATTTGCTTCCATACTCTCTCTGTCGTCCGCATCCATTACTCCGAAAAGAATGTGGAAAAGAGACCCAACAAACTCTAAAGGAGCCCTTTTATTTCGTTGGCGTTTTTTGTGTGAGAGTAACAAGTGGTTCTCATCTATAGTGTTCAGTCTGTTCGTCATAATATCCATCTGCGTGTCGCACTGCTGCTCGAACGATCTCAGCCGAACACATAATGATTTACACGCTTCTAGACCCTTATCCAGATGATTCACCGTGACAAAATACCCGTGCAGATCGAAATATGTCATAAGGTTCCATGACGATGTTACTCGGTTGATTCTGCCAATTTTATCCATATAAATGATTGTGTCATTTCCCAATTCTTTTATCGCACCGCCGGTAATTGAGGTTGACATCGATTGAACACTTGCCATCATTGCCATGATCATCCATAACATCATTGCTACGTTTATTTTTCTTCTTTGAGGTAATTTGCAAATATATGTCTGCGACACTTCAATGTCGGCTTCCTTTTCACCACCATTAGCGAATATCTCCAGCGGGCATAACTTGTGTATGGGCCGTTTTAACAACCCCTTTTGTTTAGCGACCTTTACTGTAGCGACTCGAACCTTTCCATCTTTGCCTTTATGTACTTCCGCAATACTTCCCAAAGGCCACCTTCCAGGAGCAGTATTTTCATCCTTCACTATCACCATCTGTCCAACCTTGATATTTGGTACTGGAGTTTTCCATTTTACTCTCTGCTGAAGACTACTCAGATAGTCATTGCGCCACTGTTTCCAGAAATCATCCCGCATTCTTTGAATTATTTTCCACCTGTCTAAAGATCCCAGTTTATTCTCCACGCCTCTTTCTGGAATACTTAGCAATGGTCTTCCGACTACAAAATGTCCTGGCGTTAAAATCTCGCAGTTATCCTCACTGAGTGGACACAAGGGACGAGAGTTGAGAACAGCTTCTATCTGCGACAAAAACGTTGCCATTTCCTCATACGTTAATTTCGTTTCACCAACAACCCGTCTCAAATGGTGCTTCACAGACTTCACGGCAGCCTCCCACAATCCTCCGAAGTGAGGAGCTCCGGGCGGAATAAAGTGCCACTGTATTCGCTCAGATGCTAATATATGAGCCACGTCTGAATTTTGCTGCACCGCTTTGACGAACTCTTTATCCAGATGTCTTGCCGCTCCCACGAAATTAGTGCCATTGTCCGAATATATATGGCTACTTTTTCCTCATCTACTGAAGAATCGCCGTAGCGCAGCCAAAAACGCTTCTGTTGTTAGATCGCTGACTGCCTCCAAATGTAATGCTTTGGTTGCCATACAAACAAATACAGCTATGTATCCTTTGTAAGCTCGCTGTCCTCTTCCTTTAGACACCTTCATTTGAATAGGACCTGCATAATCAATTCCTGTGTGGTCAAATGGATGAGACACACAATCTCTGCTTTCTGGTAGGTTACCCATTAATTGAGCCGCAGTTTCTCGCCTATAACGCAAACATTTGACGCATGACCGAACTGCTCTCTTGATGGCATTTTTGGCACCAATCACCCAATATCTGCTGCGTAGTTCATTTTCCATGAGTTTCGCACCTCCATGTAGCGTTTCTGTATGGATGCCATCAATTATTCGATCCACCAGACAACCTTTCCCCAATAGAATTGGATGCTTTCTGTTGAAGCTTAAACCAGAATTCTCCAGCCTGCCTCCAACTCTCAACACTCCAGCTGCATCAATGAACGGTGTTAGTCCACATATCTTGCTCCTCGTCGGTACTTCGCTGCCATTCCTTAGACACGAAATCTCTAACGAAAATTGGTTTGCCTGCACGCTCGTAATTATTAATTGCTCTGCCTCGTTTATTTCTTCCGCAGTTAATTCATTTTTTCCTGGTTTACGCTGAGCACGTTCAATAAATCTTCGCACATATGCTATAATTCTTATGAGTTTTTTGTAGCTAGAAATCCTCGTAATTAACTGCATGATGACATCGTCTTCCTGTTTATTTTCCTTTAGAACTCCAACAAAGGGTTGAACCGTCGATATGGGCCAATTGTTTTTCTCCAGCAGCCAATGTGGACCACTCCACCATAACTCATCTCCTTTTAGCAGCTCTGGCTTCATCCCTCTTGATGCAGCATCCGCTGGATTCTCCTTGGATCGCACATGACCCCATACGGCACCAGGAACAGACTTCTTAATTTCCTCTACTCTAACCCGAACAAATTTGTCTTTAATATTTTCAGCCTTTGCGATCCATGCTAGAGCAATAGTTGAATCGCTCCATAAATATTTCTGTTGTTTTTGGACTATTAACTTTTCCACATTAAGCATCAATTTAGCCAACAGATGCGCTGCACACAATTCAAGTTTTGGCAGTGTTTTCCTATTTTTCACTGGGTTTACCTTAGATTTTGCTGCTACCAACGTAACTTTGTTTGCGGCCGGATGTATATGACAGCTGCGTACGCCTTTTCCGAAGCATCAGCAAAACCATGCAGTTCTATTTCCATTAGTGATGAGGTAGACAACCAACGCGGTATTCGGATTTCTGCTAAGTCGGGCAATTTCCTCATGATGACATCCCATTCCTTTATCATCTCAGAGCTTAACTGGTCGTCCCATGCCATATCCATTACCCATAGTCGCTGAATGAATAGCTTGGCTAGAATGGTTACAGGTGCCAGCCAACCCAAAGGATCATATATCTTGGCCAGTGTGGAAAGCGCCTTCCGCTTAGTCAACTTGTTATCTTCAATGATCTGAAAATAGAAAGCAAAATTATCTGTATGGGGATCCCATTGAACACCCAACGTTTTCATTGTTTCGCCTTCCTCAATCCTAATGACTTGATTTTCGCCAACATTTGGTATTGCCTCCAATATGTCATTTTCATTAGACATCCATTTACGCAGCTTGAAACCAAACTTATCCAATTGTTGGCTGATGTCATGATGAATTCCAATGCATTCCTGTACTGAATCAGCACCTGTCATCAAATCATCCATGTAAAAATCATTTTCTATGATGGCTTGAATCTTTGGATTCCGTTCGCTGCACTCTTTTCCAATTTCAATTAGAGCTCGTTTTGCCAGAAATGGAGCACATGCTGTTCCGTAGGTAACAGTCGTTAGCGCAAACTCCTCAATTGGCATATGTTTATTCTCGCGCCACAATATGCATTGGTATGACTGATCTTTATCTGCTACTAACACTTGTCGATACATTTTCTCCACATCCGCTACCAAGACAAATCTCCATAATCGCCATTTCAATAGAATTTGAAATATATCTTGTTGTAGTTTTGGACCAATTTCAAGTACGTCGTTTAAGCTTTTACCATTCGATGTCTTGGCTGAAGCATCAAATACCACCCGAACTTTTGTTGTAAGATGGCTTTCTCTTATCACCGCTTGATGTGGTAAATAGTACTTTCCACTATTTCTTCTTGAGACCTTTTTCATATGCCCCATCTCCAAATACTCCTTCATAAAAGCACAATATTGTTTCTGTAACTTTTCATCCTTTTCCAATCTTTTTTCAAGATTTAAAAACCGTGCTAACGCCATTTTCCTTGATGCGCCCAACTCGATATCCTCCTTAAACGGCAATCTCACCACCAATCTCTTATCCTCATTTATTGTTGTTGTTGTTGTAAAGAGCTGCTCGCATCGATCTTCCTTGACGTCGTCATCTTCACATACTTCCTCCATCTCCCAAAATCTTTCCAGCTCTTTCGTAACCGCCATCACGGCATTTCCAGATTCATGTCCGCAAACGCAACCACAGATTATGAGACCAAGTGACGTCTCTTGTCCAGACAAAGAGCCAATTTTGACTACCCCTTCTTGAATGATTTCATGATATAAATCTGCACCAATTAATAAGTCAATTCTATCGGACTTATAGAACAGCGGATCAGCCAAACAGTAATTTCGCCAGCTCTCCACACTGACGTTCAAATTTCTATCAGGTTGCGCTGAAGATAATGTTGACAACACCATAGCATTTATAACATGAACCGCATCGCTCTCAAACCGTGGTTTGATTTCAATTTGCATGATGGCTTTTGATCTGCCGACTGTCGTGTTACCCAGACCCACTAAATCTGTAACTAACTTCTTTCTGGGTAACCTCAGTATTTGGGCTGCCTCTTCCGATATTGAAGTGCGTTGAGAACCTTGATCGATTAAGGCTCTCATTAAAATTTGCTCACCACTTGCAGCCTTTACTCGTATTTGTGCTGTTGCCAACAGAGTGACAGCATTGCCTTCCATAGTTAATTGAGCTTTGGAGTTTGATCTCAGAGTTTCCTGCGTTTTGTTTCCTTCGACGTGAAGCATAGTAATATGTTTTCCGCCGCACTTGTCGCACTTGGTGTTAAATTTGAAGCATTTCTTTTCCGACGGGTGACTCAAACAAATTTTGCACATTTTCATTTTTTGTGCCCACGCACCTTTTTCAGCTGGTTGCAGTTTCAAAAATTTGTAGCACTCTTTTAACCCATGTCCTGATGCTTGACAAAATGCGCACGATCGTTGAGTTGTTTGGTATGACTGTGTTGTTTTTGCTCTTTGATGCGTGTTTCCTTTTTTGCTGTATACCGCTTCCAAAGCCAAGTATTGCTGCTCCAGAAAAGACAGGACATCCTCTAGCCTTTGGACTTCTTTTGATTTCTGGACCCATTGCTCATATTTCAGCAATCCTTCCTTATCTAGCTTTCTAATAAGGATCCGAGCAATGAATGGATCTGCCTCGTCTACCTTCATTCCCATAGCTTTCAATGCATGTAATGATTCCGTAGCCGTATCCAATAGCTGCTTTATACTGTTGCTATACTGAATATTTATTATGCCGTGGTCGATGATCTTGTCAAACAATGTGCAGAATAACAGCCGCCGGTTATCGTATCTCTGCTCCAGTATCTTCCATGCCGCACTGTAGTTCTCCCCTGTCACTTGAAGATGTTGTATTAAGCGAGCAGCATCACCTTTCACCACACTTTTAAGTCGATAAAATTTTTCGACTTCCGATAGCCTTCTGTCCTCCTCTACTAACTTTGTAAATATTTCTTTGAAGGTATTCCAATCGTTGATATACCCACTGAATATGGGCACTTTTAACTCTTCCAATCTAATTAAACTTGTTGATCCTGTATTTTGCATTGTTTCCACACGTTCTTCAATTTCCACACAGACATCCACGTATCTTTCCCTGATACAGTCCCAAGCTTCAATCATGTCTAAATCATCTTCGTCATCATCATCAATAATTATTTCCACTATTGATTCCAGTTGTCCATACTCTGATTGCAACGCCAGCCATTGCATATTTAAATAACTTTTATTCGCAGTTGGCAATCTGCTTTCTATTACTTCCAGCTTTCTTGTAATAGTTCTATACTTCAATTCAAATTTTCTTCTTAGCTTCGACACAGGCTTTTCTTGCTCTCTGCTAATTGCCTGATCTCTCGGCTGGGTGTTACTCTCATTTGCCGTTTGTTCGCTAGGTGCCAATGCAGCTGCACCTTGCGTTACCATTAATTTTTTCTCCGCACTGCCTTGCGTTATCTCTGCGTCCTGATTAGCTGCCACTTTGGCTGAGGCTCCTTTTTCTTGCTGCTCAAACCCTTGCACAATTTTATCCATTTTGCTAATTGCTTCTTCTACTCGTCTTTGCAGCTCCTGGACCTCTTCTTCATGCCCACTGGACGACTTTCCAATATCCTTGTTTAACTTGTTGTAGCCTACAATGATTTCCTGCAGCCACTTTCTATTTTTCTTGACAACTGGCAGTAACATTTCCTCCACATCGAGGTCAACTGCTTTTACTGCCAACAAATGTTCAAGGTTTTTCAATTTCTCCAACAGAGAATCCGATTGACTCCTTGTGAACATTTTTCTTTCAATTTTAAATCACTTACACTGATTCGATACGTGTATTAAATCTTTGTTTATTCTTTACTACTTTGCAAGAATCACCAACTTTTACTTTTAACACACTTAACCGTACCGAAGGTTCGAAGGACCAAATGAATAAAACGAGTTTAATCCCGGAGTACTTTTTTGATACTCATTTATTTCTTCAAAATCTCATCCTTATATATAAACTTAAAACTAACTACAAACTAAATATCCTAAGAAAGGCAGGCAAATCTAAAAATAATCACTTTGGGAAAATAAGATCATAAACAAAGACGATAAACATCCTATGCAGATACTAAATAAATTTGTCCAGCTGCAAGCCATATGCTTGCCATTCAGACCGCTGTGTTTTCTGATAATCCCTAACTATTTCCTTATCTACGCACATTAAAAACTATCTTCCACTTATCCCTGTGCGATGCGTTGGCTAGGTAAAAATATAAACTCTTATCACATTTATGCCTGCCCTTAAAACTATCCTTTAAAATAAACAAAAAATGGAAAGTATCTTATCTATTCGTTCTCAAGGCTAAAACATTTCCATGACACACATCAACTAATATCCCATGTTTAGAAATCTAAACACAGGTTAAAGCTCTACGATAACGGGCCGCCTTTTTATAGCCGAGTTCGAACAGCGTGCCACTGTGCGACATCTCTTGGGGGAAAAGTTTTTACATGGTTTCCATGCATGGCCTCCTAATGCTGACGTGGAAAACCACCGCTGAAATGTTTATTCTGTTATTCTCGTCAGAATTTGAAGCAGCCGTTCAGCCTCATAGGCGTACATGCTAGCATCTGCGCTACGATGTCCTCCTTGGATGGATGTCCTACTCTTTATCATGGTATCCACAATAAGTTTCATGATTTTAAGTAGAAAGGACGCACAGTGGGATAGAATTGAAAAAAATAGTAAAAAACAAGTAAAACTGTGCTAAGTTCGGCCGGGCCGAATCTTATATACCCTCCACCATGGATCGTATTTGTCGAGTTCTTTTCCCGATATCTCTTTTTAGGCAAACAAAGGATAAAAGAAAAGAATTGCTATGCTATTGGAGTTATATCAAGATATGGTCCGATTGGGGCCATAACTGAACTGAATGTTAGAGACCATAGAAGTAGTCATTGTGTAAAATTTCAGACAAATCGAATAGGAATTTGCGGTCTTTAGGGGCTCAAGAAGTAAAATAGGGAGATTGGTTATTAAGGGAGGTGTATCAGATTATAACCGATTCAGACCATATTTATATGGCAGCTATATCAGGTTATAGACCGATTTGAACCATATTTGCCACAGTTGTTGAAAGTCGTAACAAAACATGCAAAATTTCAGCCAAATCGGATAAGAATTGCGCCCTCTAGTGGCTCAAGAAGTCAAGACCCCAGATCAGTTTATATGGCAGCTATATAATTCGGATGGGAATTGCGCCCTCTAGAGGCTCCAGAAAATCAAGACCCCAGATCGTTTTATATGACAGCTATACCAGGTAATGGGCCGATTTCAACAAAAACAATATGTGCACAATTTCAGCTTAATCGCATAAAAATTGCGCCTTCTAGAAGCTCAAGGAATCAAGACCCAAGATCGGTTTACATGGCAGCTATATCAAAACATGGATCGATTTGGCTCATTTACAATCCCAAACGACCTACACTAACAAAAAGTATTTGTGCAAAATTTCAAGCGGCTAACTGTATTCCATCGAAAGTTAGCGGGCTTTCGACAGACAGACGGACGGACATGGGTAGAGCAACTTAAAATCTCATGACGATCAAGAAAGATATGCTTTATGGGGTCTGTGACGAATATTTTGAGGAGTTACAAACAGAATGACGAAATTAGTATGCCCCCATTCTATGGTGGAGGGTATAATAACCCAATTGAGAACGGATGAAATCTTAAAACCCTCCTCGATGTCAATGCAAACCGCCAAAGTGTACTCCTGGTATCGAAGAATTCTTCCATTTTATGCACAACCTCGTGTAGGGCAGTCTCCACCGAACTTTCCTTGACATAGGCGTGCTGTTTGTATTTGAGCAGTTCGCTGGATGTCCTACTCTTAAGCATGGTATCCACAATAGGTTCTATGGTTTTGAGCAGAAAGGACGTAAGGTTTCTAGGTCTGTAGGCATTTTGTGTCGCATAACTTGCCTAGCCCGACTTGGGTATAAATACCACCCTTACCTCCTACCAGGCTTTCGGAATATGTGCAAGTCCTAGGCACGCTGTGATAATAGTGGCCAGATTGGGCGCCAGATAATCGGCCTCCTTCTGTAGTAACGACGGAAATATTCCATCTGTTTCGGATGACTTAAATTGTTGGAAGCTTAATTCTGTAATGATAAGCATTCGATCAATCTCATAATTCCAAGATTCCTTTAGCTTCTTTCAGACTTTGATGGTGTACTTCGAAGCGTATGAGTTACACAATTTTCATTAGCATTTATCATACGTTGATAGCTATCCCCAAGATGATGATTTAGATGGTCTCTGCAATAACAGCCCAGAAGGTATTGCTCAGGCAGCATGTTTTTATGTCTTCGCACGTGTATGGTGGAGGTGGTCCACATGAGAACTGAGGCAACAGCCCGTCGCATTTCGAAGGACGGCATTCTATCAGATCTGAACATTATTCCACAGCGTGTCACAGAGCTGACGAGACCACACTGGCGCTGCATAACTTACCACAGGCCGGCCAATTGCTTTGTACGTGGTCAACAAGGTTTTTTTTTATCAGAAGACCTTGTTTCGCAAATTGCTGTGGCATGCGGAGAGAATGTGTAAGAGCCGTGAAATGTGTCACCAAGTATTTTGGGACACTTGATGGCCGGAGTCATTTCTCTTTCGACTATCACTTTCAGCTTTTGGTTGAAAATTTTGTGGCAGATTTCTGGCAGCGAAATAGACGGTCGCAAATGTCATCAATGGGTGGGGTCCCTGATGCCATGATCGTACAATCGTCCGAATATGATACGACTGGGGTGGAATAGAGGATAAGTAGAAGTTGAACAGTGCCGGAGATATCACTCTGCTTTGTGGAACTCTCCGTTTCATCATACGGTGCTTCGACTTCTTATCCCTAAATTCCACAAATGACTGGGGACCACACAGATAATTTGAGACCCAGAATTTCATGTCCTCAAATAGTTTGGCATGGCTGACCGTGTCACATAGTCTGGGCTGATTGAAGTCACGGCAAATATGTGCGGTGATGGCATGCAAAGCAGTTGTTGTGCTAAGCAGTCTTCGACATCCATGCTAATGCTCGTCGAATGAAAAGTCCCCAACAAGGCTTGGGAGGTGTAGTCCCTCAAGCGTCTAGGCTGCAGGTAAGAGAAGGGTGATCGGTCTGTACGATTCCCCCAAACTCGGGTCCTTAGCAGGCTTCAATTGTGGGATCACTTTGCCCGTCTTACAGACATCGGGTACTATCAGAGTGCTCAAAGACAGGATGGAGACAGTTGTACTCGACTCCAAGTAGATCCAAATTTTTCAGCATCAGTGTAGAGATTCCGCCGGGGACCAACGCCTTGAATGACTTAGCGCCACGGATGACATTCGTAACTTCGTGGCTGTCCTGCGGCTCGTAGACCATGGAATCCTTCCAGCCCTCCGACATGGGACAGCTGTGTGCACCACAGATGCTGGAACATTGAGGTCCGATCTGTGTAGTGTTCAATGCTGTCACGAGTAGCTTGGCTGCGAGCTACCAGGCGCGCTCACTGGTTGCGGATAGTGGAATGCGTATCTGCATCGGCAGTCGCGGACAATCAGCGGCATCGAGCGGAGAGTCTCAGTGAGAGGCCGGGCGGCACCGGCTCTTGCACAAATACTTAGTGCCTTTGATGCTGGATATGATAAGGCTAGTTATAGACGCCCTTAAATAACCAATGGCCACTTTGTTCCTGCGGCGATCTGTCATTTGGACCGGAACGATCTTGCACACTTACAGGAGATTGACGAGGACCACCACCATCACATGAAAACGTAGCTACAACAACAACCTCCTAGCTCTGTCACTCTCAGGATGCACAATAAATTGAGGTTTGAAAATCTATCTCTTTGGATCGGTCACAGTTACGTCGCCAAAAGTGACTGAGGTTCTGTCATCCCGTCTACCGGGGTTCGAGAGTGACTTAACAGTAGACCACAGCTTGCCAAAACCGGTGCTTAAGTTACATTGCTCCAAGTGTTCCAGCCACAGATTCCGCTTATGTTTGTTGACTACCCTGTTTATTTCCAGATTCAGCTCGCTGATTCTGGGGTTAGTGGGGTCCATACAACTAGTCCCATCACTGCCTGTGCCGGAAAGTGGGGCCGCACTTGGGGTATTCGACCGGCTGGTATAAAGCGAGCGGCTTCTGCGTTTATGATATCTCGGAATTTCCTCTCGGCAACTAGCACATCCGAGGAGGGTGTCATTTCACTGAAACGGCGATTGGTGTACTCTCTGAAGCCGGCCCAATCGACCTTCTTCTGATTGATAAGCGTCCGACGTTCAGAGGTTATGAAGTCGGGTGGTCGGTCGATTGTGAGAATTATGGGGAGGTGGTCTGACCCCAGAGAAATGACGGCTTGCCAGGATACGTCACTCAGGAGATCAGGGGATGTAATACAAATGTCTGGCGAGCTGCTACACCTCCTCGTAATCCTTGTGGGGGCATCCTCATTTACCGTTCAAAACGTGGAGCCTTCAATCTGATTTGCCAAAGCTATGCCACGCTGGGAGAATATCATGAAATGTGATGCGCATTAAAGTTCCCTAGAACCAGGTGTTTATGACCAGATAGTAAGCCACTTCTGTCGGGTTGTAAGCTTGGCCATTAATTGGGACACAGCTACCAACCGACGGTATGTACAGGTTGTATAGCTCTATCTCGGCAATAATGAACCTGCCTGCTATCCCCATGCACTCCATGCAGGGGTCACTAGCGCCAGGCGCAGGCGAGATGGGTCTATATTGCACGGAATGGTGTATCACGAAGCGGCCATCCCCCACCTCCATTCTTCCTTGAGGGAACCTTACATAGCACATTGCATCCGTGACAACTATGCAAGCTGCAGGTGTTGATCAGCTTTGTCTCCTGGATCGCTGCGACCAATATATTCTTCCGACCCATAAAATCCACAATCTCGTCGATCTTGCCACGGAGACCGTGGCAATTTAGCTGCAAAATTGATACACTTCCCGGCACTGGCCTGGCAATATTGGGGCTGGGATGCTGCTGTTGCGTATATTGGCGCACGGGAGAGATAGGGGGGTCACATAGTCCGACGACGCAGAAGGCGACAACGACGACTACGCAGAAGGCGACAACGACGACGACGCTTGTGACCCACTGCTGTCTATGTTCACACAGCACCTTGCAACGTATTCAGTAGGACTATACTCCCGTAGTGATCTAAGACCAGAGCAAGATCGGAAATGTATCTACTCCATGCACCGATTACATCTCACCGCCACCGACTGATGATGGAGGCGGTTCTGGCCAACCGAACAGAACCAGGGTCCAGGGTTCTTTTCAATCCCGCCACGGACCAGAAGCTTGCGAAGCAGGCACTTCGGGTTTTACCTCTCCCATGACGAAAAAAGGACGAACACGTAAACTGTGACGGCAGCCCTTGCCGATGAAGGATTTCATCCGGTCAATCCGGTGCGTACAACCGGCTACCATGGGATCGCAACAATCTTATATTCCAAAGTAGTGGAGACAATATACCTTCGTGAGGTGTCTCCTTACTGACACACGTAACCCAAGCTCACTGCAATTCGTCTTTCTGCGGTAAGAGACCAGCGTAGCGTAGAGGTTAGCATGTCCGGCTTCATTATCGGGATCACTCTGCCCATTTTCCAGACGTCGGGAACTATTAGAGTGTTTAAAGACATGTTGAGGACAGTAGTAAGGAACTCAACTCCAGGTAAATCCTTCAGCATCAGTGTAGAGATTCCATCGGGGACCAACGCCTTGGAAGATTTGGCGCCACGAATGATATTCGTAACTTCGCCCACGGTAAATTGCGATGGATGTCCATCGGTTCGGAGACCACGGATACGGCGAATGACTCTCCTCCTTGCCCTGTCGCTCTCGGGATGCACAATAAATTGACGGTTAAAAAACCTGGCGCTTCTCTTCGGCTCAATCATGGTTACGTCGCCAAAAGTGACTGAGGTCCTGTCAACCCGTCTACCGGGGTTCCAGAGTGACTTAACGGTGCCCAAGTTACATTGCTCCAAGTGTTCCAGCCACAAATACCGCCTATGTTCGTTGACTACCCTGTTTAATTCCAGATTCAGCTCTCTAATTCTGGGGTTATTGGGGTCCATACAACGAGTCCCATCACGCTCGTCTGCGAGTACTACTGTCTTCGGCGGGAAATTGGGCCTCACTTGGGGTATTCGACCGGCTGGTATAAAGCGAGCGGCTGCTGCGTTAATGATGTCTCAGAATTTCCTCTCGGCAACTAACACATCGGATGGGGGTGGCCGTTCACTGAAGCGGCGATTGGTCTACTCTCTGAAGCCAGCCCAATCGGCCTTCTTCTGATTGATAAACATCCGGCGCTCGGAGGTTATGAAGTCGGGTATTGGGTCGATGGTGAGAATAATGGGAAGATGGTCTGATCTCAAAGAGATGACGGCTTGCCAGGATACGGCGAGCTGCAGTACCTCCTCGTAATCCTAGTGGGGACATCCTCATTCACCGTACAAAACGTGGAGCCTTCAATCTGCTTTGCACAAAGCTATGCCCCGCTGGTCGTGAACTAGGAGAGAATGCCATGAAACGTGACAGACTGTAGCCCACTTATGTCGGGCTTGTAAGCCTGGCCATTAAATTGGTCACAACTACCAACCGGCGGTATGTACACCTTGTATAGCTCTATCTCTATGTCGGGGTCACTAGCGCCGGGCGCAGGTGAGATGGGTGTGTACTGCACGAAATGGAGTATCACGAAGACTAATCCCACACGTCCATTCTTTAAGCTATCCTTATGTAGTGCATGTTCGTTTTTACATATTTCGACGAAATTTTCTATATGTATGGAATAATTCATTTTTGGAAAAACTACTTTCTTTGGAAAAAATATTCCCATCAAATGTCTATATTTTTTTTTTCATAAAAACTTAATGTAATTGGATGTTATATTTCAAGAAAATTGTTTCGTTTGCGATTTTTTTATTTTTCATTACCACACTCTAATTAAGATTAGCAACTCCCCATATCAGCTTATATATGATGCATACTTACGGTCGGTAATGTATGTAAAGAGTACAGTGTACCAAAGCTAAAGCTTTAAGCAGGCAATACATTCCAATAATGCGAGATACCGTGTAATCCCCTATAAAAACAAAACGAAAGACAAACACAAAGGATATTAGCCACATGTTAAGCCATCCATCCATAAGCCATATATGGGAGGAAGGGAGGGGGTCCAGCCATATTAAAATACATATATGTATGCACACCTACCTTCTATAAATTGGGTGTCAGCATGGTCGAGAAAACTTCGTCGTTCGATGTAGCTGCGAAACGCTGTCCCCAAATCCATGAATGCCACAAATGCTATCCAGCCCCGAAAGGCGTATAGCAGTTTTCTTTCCATTTTCGTGTGGTACGGCGTTTTGGCGGCTTTTTTACACTGCGTTTGGAAGAGACCCCAATAAGAAGGTTGTTGATCTCTCGTTTGATTTAATGAGTAGCTGTGGTTGGTGTTGAGGCTTTCTTTCGCTTAAAAGCGTGTAAAATTCTCGGTGTATGAATGAATGGCAGAACAAATGAACTCGGCAATTTTAATGCTTTCAGTAAATAGCTGAAAGGTTCCTTGACTTTTATGGCGATGAAGATACTATGTTGGTTAGTTGGCACTTGATGGTTGTGGCTTGATGCTTGTTGTTGCTTTGTACGAGACGACTGACGGCTTTCTCCTTCTCTCGAGTGATTGGGTTTTTGGGTCAATTACAGCTACAGCTGCAGTTTGCAAGTGGAACTGTTAACCTCTGTCAGGCAAATGTACGGTGGGACGACGTTGGTGGAGCAGGCGAAAGAAATGAAAAAAGAAGAAACAAAATTTTAATTTTCCAGAAAATAAATTTGAGACTAATGTATTTACATTACAATTGAGTGTTAGGCATATAACATCATTGTGAGTCTTGAATGTAATGTATTTTGCATAGCTTAAGGGGAAGGAATTTAAATTATTTTTGTATTATTAAATCATTACTATTTATTAAAAATTACTTTTTTTTACAATATTCAGGTCCAATTTGTATAATGTGAATGTAAAAACAAGTAAAAAGGCGTTAAGTTCGGCCGGGCCGAACTTTGGATACCCATCACCTCGGGGATATATGTAAACCACCTTCCATCAAAATTCGGTGCAAATTTCATAACTTCCGATTTGGACCAAATACTAATAAGTACAGTAGCTATATCTAAAAATTATCCGATCTGAATCATATATGACACGGATGTCGAAAAGCCTAACATAAGTCACTGTGTCAAGTTTCAGTGAAATCGGATTATAAATAAGCCTTTTATGGGGCCAAGACTTTAAATCGAGATATCGGTCTACATGGCACCTATATCCAAATCTGGACTGATTTAGGCCAAGTTGCATAAAAATGTCGAAGAGCCTAACTCAAAGCACTGTCCCAAATTTCGGCGAAATCGGACAATAAATGCCTCTTTTATTGGCCCAAAACCTTAAATCGAGTGATCAGTCTATATGGCAGCTATATTCAAATCTGGACCGATCTGAGCAAAGTTGAAGAAGGACGTCGAAGAGCCTAACTAAATTCACCGTCTCAAATTTCAGCGACATCGAACAATAAATGCGTCTTTTATAGCCCCAAAACCTAAAACCTAGATATCGGTCTATATGGCGCTATATCCAAATCTGGACCGATCTGTGCGATATTGCAGAAGTATGTCTAGGGGTTTAACTTAACTCACTGTCCCGAATTTCGGCGACATCGGACAATAAATGAGCATTTTCTGGGACAAAAACCTTAAATCAAGAAATCGGTCTATATGGCAGCTATATCCAAATCTGGACCGATCTGGGCCAAATTGACGAAGGATGTCGATGGACCTAACACAATTCATTGTCTCGAATTTCATCAAAATCGGATAATAAATATGGCTTTTGTGGGCCAAAGACCCTAAATCGGAGGATCGGTCTATATGGCAGCTATATCCAAATCTGGACCGATCTGGGCCAAATTGACGAAGAATGTCGATGGACCTAACACAATTCACTGTCCCGAATTTCATCAAAATCGGATAATAAATATGGCTTTTGTGGGCCTAAGACCCTAAATCGGAGGATCGGTCTATATGGCAGCTATATCCAAATCTGGACCGATCTGAGCCAAATTGACAAAGGATGTCGAAGGGCCTTACACAACTCACTGTCCCAAATTTCAGCAAAATCGGATAATAAATGTGGCTTTTATGGGCCTAAGACCCTAAATCGGCCGATCGGTCTATATGGGGGCTATATCAAGATATAGTCCGATATAGCCCATCTTCGAACTTAACCTGCTTATGGACAAAAAAAAGAATCTGTGCAAAATTTCAGCTCAATATCTCTATTTTTAAAGACTGTAGCGTGATTTCAACAGACAGATGGACAAACGGACGGACATGTCTAGATCGTCATAGATTTTTACGCTGATCAAGAATATATATACTTTATAGGGTCGGAGATGGATATTTCGATGTGTTGCAAACGGAATGACAAATGACCCGCATCCTTCGGTGGTGGGTATAATAAAACAGATAATACCATAAATGGTACTTAAATGATATGATGCTTAATCGGGATTAGCTGCATATATATCTCTAAGTCGTGGTAATAAGGAGTGCGAGACCCGACTATAAAGTGCAAGAAACTCACATAAGAAAAAAGATCTGAAAAAGACAAATCTGCAGTCAATAGGACATTCAAAACTAATTTAAAGTACACAGTATACAAGAACCGATCTCTGGCCATCCCATGGCAGCCGGTTGTACATACCGGATTGACCCGATGGAACCCTCATTGGCAAAGGCTGCCGCCTTAGTGTACGTGTTCGTCTTTTTTCGCCATGGGAGAGGCACATCCCGGAGTGCCTTCACCACACGCTTCTGATCTGTGCCGAGATTGAAAAGAACACCGAACCTTGGTTCTGATCGGTCTGCCAGAACCGCCTCCATCATCGTCGGTGTCGGTGAGGTGTAACCAGTGCATGGAGTGGGTACATTTCCGGTCCTGCTCTGGCCTCACTTCACTACGGGAGTAAAGTCATACTGGTTATGTCGCAAGGTGCTGTGAGAACATAGCCAGCAGTGGGTTACAAGCGTCGTCGACCCCCTTCACCTCTCATGTACGGCAACATACGCAACGGCAGCATCCCAGCCCAAATATTGCCAGGCCAGTGCCGGGAAGTGTATAGTTTTTGCAGCTAAACTGCAACGGACTCCGCGGCAAGATCGATGAGATTGTGATTTTATGAGTCGGAAAGATATATTGGTCGCAGCGATCCAGGAGACAAAGCTGACCAACAACTGCAACATGCACAGTTGTCACGGATACAATGTGCTACGTAAGGATCCCCCAAGAAATGGAGGTGGGGGATTGGCCTTCGTGATACACCATTCCATGCAATATAGACCTATCTCGCCTGCGCAAGGCGCTTGTGACACCTACATGGAGTGCAAGGGGATAGCAGTCAGGTCCAGTACTGCCGAGATAGAGCTATACAAAGTGTACATACCGCCGGTTGGTAGCTGTGTCCCGATTAATGGCCAAGCTTACAACTCCGACATAAGTAGGTTACTATCTGGTCATAATCGTCTGGTTCTAGGGGAATTTAATGCGCATCACACTTCATGGCTTTCTCCCCTAGGTAACGACCAGCGTGGCATGGCATTGGCGAAAGTGGATGCCCCCACTGGGATTATGATGAGGTGCAGCAGCTCGCCAGACATCTCCATTGCATCTCCTGAGTGACATATCTTGGCAAGCCGTCATCTCTTTGGGGTCAGACCACCTCACCATTATTCTCACCATCGAGCGACCACCCGACTACATAACCTCTTAGCGCCGGACGTTTATGAATCATAAGAAGGCCAATTGGGCTGGCTTCAGAGAGTATATCAATCGCCGAGGAAATTCCGAGACATCATTAGCGCAGCAGTGGTATACCAGCCGGTCGAATACCTCAAGTGCGGCCCAACTTCCCGCCGCAAGCAGTGGTACTCGCAGACGAGCGTGATGGGATTCGTGTTATATACCCCACTAACCCCAGAATCAGCGACCTAAATCTGGAAATAAACAGGGTAGTCAACGAACATAAGCGGAATTTGCGGCTGGAACACTTGGAGCTATGTAACTTAGGCACCGGTGTATGCAAACCCCGGTAGACGGGATGACAGGACCTCAGTCACTTTTGGCGAAATAACCATGACTGATCCGAAGAGATGAGCCAGGTTGTTTATTGTGCATCCCGAGAGTGACAGGTCAAGGAGGAGAGCCATTCGTCGTATTCGTGGTCTCCGAGCCGATGCACAGGCATCACAATTTGCCGTGGGCGAAGTTAGGAATGTCATCCGTGGCGCCAAATCATCTAAGGCGTTGGGCCCCGACGGAATCTCTACATTGATGTTGAAGAGTCTGGATTCACCTGGAGTTGAGTACCTTACTACGGCCCTCAACCTGTTTTTGAACACTCTTATAGTTGCCGATGTCTGGAAAAGGGGCAGAGTAATTTGCAAACCGATCTCCCTTCTCTCACCAGTAGCAAAGAAGCTTGAGACATTACTCCTCCCGAGCAAACACAACAGATGGCAGCGGCATACTCCACTCGACTGACCCAACTGCTTGATGAAAGCACTCCTTGTTCCGATGATATAATGGCGCAGAGGCAAACTATTGCCCACTCCATGGAAAATGCCGCGAAATCCGTACTTGGAAACCGGAAGCCTCCCCCAAGAAACCCATGGTACGACCAAGAGTGTCGAGATGCTAGCCAAGATAGAGCCAAGAATGCGGCATATAGAGTAACCCTGCAATCAGTAGCAACGCGCCCGATGAAGGAGAGGTATCTGGAGAAAAGGAGAGAGGAGAAACGTCTACTCCGCGGAAAGAAACAGGAAATGGAAAGACGTGAGTGTGAGCGAATTGAGATGTACAGTATTCAGAATGAAGTCCGGAAATTTTACCAAAAAATTAAACATCAAACCGATGGCTTTGGTGCAGGCACATCCTCCTGCAGAGACAAAGAATTCATGCCGACACAGATAACATGCCGAAGATGTGGAAAGAACATTTTACCCAACTGCTAGTATCCGAAGTTGGCGGCAAAGGGGATACCGCAGATCCAATCAATGTTGATGGTATAGAATGTTTACCTCCTAGTCAGAATGAGGTCCAAATAGCAGTGATCCGACTTAAGAACAACAAGGCAGCAGGAGGCGACGGGTTACCCGTTAAACTATTTAAGACCGGAGGCGACACGCCGATAAGGCGTATGCATCAGCTTATCTGCGCAATCTGGCTAAAAGAACGCATACCGGACGATTGGAACCTCAGCATACTATTTCCCGTACACAAGAAAGGAGACAAGACGGAATGTGCAAACTACAGAGGAATAACTCTCCTCCCCATCACATACAAGATACTCTCGAGTGTACTGTGTGAAAGATTAAAACCTAAAAAAAGTCAATGAGATAATTGGGCCCTATCAATACGGCTTCGGACCTGGCAAATCCACCCTAGACCAGATATTCACACTGCGTCAAATCCTGGAAAAGACCCGAGAAGGACAAATCAATACAACAATCTCGACAGGCGAAGATTACCTTTTACAAGACACTGATACTACCCGTGTTGTTATATGGTTCTGAGGCATAGGTACTTGTGAAAGCAGATGAAAATGAGAAAGATTCTTCGTAAAATATATGGACCAGTTTGCGTTAATGGAGAATATAGGCGACGTAATAACCACGAGCTGTATGAGCTTTATGACGACGATAGCATAGTTACACGCATCAAAATACAACGGCTGCGTTGGCTAGGTCGTGTTGTCAGAATGGATGAAGAAGCAACAGCAAAGAAGTCTTTTGAAGACCAACACGGTGGTACACGCAGAACCGGGAAGACCAAAAGCCCGATGGAAAGATCAAGTGGTGGGAGACACCTCGAAACTTGGTGTCAGAGATTTTAGAATGAGCGCAGAAGATCGAGGCGCTTGGAACGCTATTCTACGTTCGGCTAGTGGAACAAATGTTCTGTCATGGCCAATTAAAGTAATTAAGTAAGGGCTCAAGAAGTCAAATCGGGAGATCGGTTTATATAAGGGAGCTATATAAGGTTATAGACCGATTCGGAGCGTACTTGGCACAGTTGTTGGAAGCCGTAACGGAACACCACATGCAATTTCAGCCAAATCGAATAAAAATTTGAGGCTTTTAAGGGCTTAAGAAGTCAAATCGGGAAATCGGTTTACATGGGAGCTATATCTAAATCTGAACCGATGTGGCCTATTTGCAATCCCCAACGACCTACTTCAATATTAAGTATCTGCGCAAAATTTCAAGCGGCTAGATTTACGTGTTCGACCTCTATCGTGATTTCGACAGACGAACGGACGGACATGGCTAGATCGACTCAGAACGAGGAGGCTATTGAGAATACTTTATGGAGTCTTAGATGAATATTTCGAGGTTTTACAAACGGAAGGACTAAATTAGTATTCCCCCATCCTATGGTGGTGGGTATAAAAAGGCATTAACTTCGGCCTGGCCGAACTTTGGATACTCACCACCTTGGGTATATAGGTATCCCGGCACGGGATAGCTGTGAGCACCACTCAAGCTGGAAAATTGAAGTCCGATCTGTATAGTATTCATTACTGTCACGCGAAGCTAAGCTGCGAGCTACCGGATGCGTCCACAGGATGCGGATAGTGGAAAGCTCCTTCCGGAGTAGCTGAAACTGCAGTTGCGGACATTTAGCTGTATAGAGTGGAAAGTTTCTGTGTGACGTCGGGTGGCACCGGCTCTTGCACAAATACTCAGTATGCCCTATGATGCTTGATATGACAAGGCGAATTATTGGCGCCTTTAAATAAGCATTGGCCAACCTGTTCCCACGGCGATCGGTCCTATAGATCGGAACGTGCTTGCTCACCTACAGGAGCTTGCTTGACGAGGAGCGCCACCTCCACATGAAAATGGGGTTACAACAACAACAACAACAATCTTTCTTCATAATTCGGCGAAAAATTCTTTATTAACGCACTTATACCAGCTATATCCAAATATGGTCCGATTTGGACCAAATTCGGCAAGGACATTGAGTGGTCTAATAAATACAAGTCACTGTTAAATTTTGGTTTGGCAGCTATATCCAAATATAGACCGACCTGAACCATATAGGACACGGATGTCGAAAAGCCTAACATAAAGCACTCTGTCAAATTTTTGCGCAATCGGATTATATATGCGGATTTTATGGGTCCAAGACCTTAAATCGAGAGATCGGTATATATGGCAGCTATATCCAAATCTAAACCGATCTGAGCCATCTTCAAGAAGGATTCGAGGAGTCTAACACAACTCACTGTCCCCAATTTTAGTGAAATCGGACAAAAAATGATCCTTTTATGGGCCCAAGACATTAAATCGATAGATCGGACAATACGGCAGCTATATCCAAATCTGGGCCGATCTGAGCCATCTTCAATAAGGATATAGAGTGGTCTAACACAACTTACTTTCCCAAATTTCAGCGAGATCAGACAAAAATGCGCTTTTATGGGCCCAAGACGTTAAATCGAAAGATCGGACTATACGGCAGTTACATCCAAATCTGGACCGAAATGGGTCCATATTAAAAAACTCACTGTCCCAAATCGAACTCACTGTCCGAAATCGAACAAAAAATGAGCCTTTTATGAGCCGAGGACTTTAAATCGAGAGATCGGTCCATATGACAGCTATATCCAAATCTGGACCAATCTGGGCTTTACTGAAGAAGGATGTCGGGTGGCCTAACACAACTCACTGTCTCAAATTTCAGTAAAATCGGAAAATAAATGTGGCTTTTATGGGCCTTAAATCAGCGGATCGGTTTATATGGTATATCAAGATATAGTCCAATACTCGTATAGCCCATCTTCGGACTTAACCTGCCTATGAACAAAAAAGGATCTGTGCAAATTTTCAGCGCAGTATCTCTATTTTTAAAGACTGTAGCGTAATTTCAACATACACAGATAGACGGACTGACGGACATGGCACCATCCTTCGGTGGTGGGCCCGAAATGCCGAGATGAATGTTTTGAATGTTCTATTTATTAATAGGTGACCACCATACGTATCCTTAAATTTGGAGCGATTTCAACCCATATGCAAAGCAGACAATGTAATATTACTTCATAGGGTTAAGAGTCCGAATCAACTATGCAGAATGAACAAAAGGATCTTGAAGATGGCGTACGACTGGCGTCTGAACATTAACCCAGAGCAGACTGAACTCTGTCTGATTGCGAGAAAGGCGAAAGTGAGCCAAATTAAGGCGGCACGTTTCCTCCACAGAACGATTTCCATAGCCGACAAGTTCTAATATTTATGAGTGATCCTTGATAGGAAACTGAAGTGGAAGTGTCACATCCAGTAGCTCTGCAGAAGAATAATTAGACCATTACAAACTTACGCCTCCGAGTTCAGTAGATGGCGACCGAGAAGAAGTGCAACGTAAGCAAATTAAAACAGCCGCAAGAACATAAGTGGAGCGATGAGAAGCACGCCCACTAGGGCACTGGAAACACTTCTAGATGTCCGACTCATAGACACAGATATAAGGTATGAAACAGCCACTGCGACTAGAAGATTGAAGATGGGAGCAGGTCATACCATAGCGGAATAATCGAGTAGACGATAGAAGATCTGGATGGATTGGAAGAGCTTTCTGATCGGATACATGAGATATCACTAGAGGTGGAGTGCCAGACACTGTTACCAGCACCACAGTCTTGGATTATGGTAAACATATGGATCAAAGCTAGAGAACAGAACATAAACTGAGTTCCGCTTCTGACTTCCTCATCGTAACGCGGTCCTGCAGGTGGAAATCCCTGAGACCACGGAATGTGGTCTAACGGTCCTAACACGAGGAGGTCGAGTGTGATTATCTTTACGAATAGTAAAGATAAGGGCTTTAACAACCAGCACGGAACGTAATTTGGAGATAAATGTCTTCTCTGAGGATGGCACGGTATCCTTTGTAATGAGGGACAGTCTAATGTCCATAGTGTCATGGGACGTATCATATTCCGCACCATATTTTAATCTAACCTATTATAGAATAAAGGTGGATAGTTCACGGAATGCGTGAGGTGGTGTAGTGCTAACGCGAGGACGTCGAGTGTGAACATCTTTACGGACAGTAAAATTGCCATAAGGGCAATAACAACCAGGACGGTAAGGTCACAAACAGTCTTTTAGTGTAAGAAGGAGATCAACACCTTCTCTGAGTAGGCAAAATGCGCATCGTTTGGGTGCCGGGCCATAACGGAGTAAGGGGAAATGAAAGGGCAGACGATTTGGCGGTGAAGGCCAGGGGACTGCCGTCAATAAACTTGGTAAACCCTAAACCTTTCGGGTCGATGCAGCCCGAGTTCAGGGCGTAAGCGATGAATGCGCATGCAAACCTGTTCCACAGCGAAACGGTCGGTAGAACGTCGAAAATCCTATGGGGGGATCCAGATCGTGAGAAGAAGAGGCTATTACTGACAGGAAGTAAGAATGAGGTCAGTATAGTTATTGTATCATGACGGGACACATAGGACTACGAGCTCACATATGTAAAATCGGTGCGGCAAGTGATAGCATGTGTAGGACACGCGGGGAAGATGATAAGATGTTGGAGTATTTTCTTTGTCATTGCCCGGCTTTCGCGTCTAACAGATACCGGCACTTAGGTGGGAACACTATACCAGACATAAACCACCATAGGGGAGTGGCATGGAAAACACTTAAGGATTTTGTAAGTAGCACGGAATTCCTAACTTAGTTTTCTTTTTTTTTGTATATAGAGCGCTCAACAGCCGATTACTGGCTTAGGTGTATGTCCATAGTGGCATGGGGTAGATTAATACCTGCACTCTCCTTTCAACCTAACCTAACCTAAGGTGGACAGAAACTGTAACGACGTCGCAAGAGGAAACTCCTTGTGATTACTAGGAAGGCTTGTCTGTATCAGCGGATATGAACATTCTGATTAAGATTTTGAATGGATGATTTAAGATTTTGAATGGAGCGGACGTGTTTTCATTCGCTCTTCGAACAAAAATATCCGTATCTCGGATTTGGTACCTATTACGAACAAATTTTAAGCCTTTCAAGAGTAGGCTCAAAATGAACTCCAAAGACCTAGCAGCCGTGGTAATGGTGTGTTGTTGTTGTTGTAGCCACATTTGCATGTGTCAAACTCACATAGGTGAGCAAGCTCATCGCCGAGGGAACATGATGACCAAGGGTTATTTAAAGGCGCCAATAACTCGCCTTGTCGTATCGAGGCACTCAGTATTTTAGGCACTCAGTATTTTAGCAAGACCCGGTGGCTCTCACTCTCTCACTGAGACTCTCCACTCGATACCGCTGATTGTCCGCGTGGTAATGGTGTGTTGTTGTTATTGTAGCCACATTTGCATGTGTCAAACTCACATAGGTGAGCAAGCTCGTCGCCGCGGGAGGCCAATGGCCATGAAGGCCAATGGTTACTTAAAGGCGCCAATAACTCGAGTTGTCGTATCGAGTATCATAGGCACTCAGTATTTCAACAAGAGCCAGTGGCTCTCACTCTCTCACTGAGACTCTCCACTCGATTCCGCTGATTGTCCGCGATTGCAGTTGCAGCTACTCCGTATGGAGCATTCCACTATCCGGTAGTTCCCAGCTTAGTTTCTCGTGATAACGAAGAACACCACACTGATTGGAGCTCAAAGTTCCAGCCTGTGTCATGCTCATAGCTATCTCGTGCCGGGTATGGTAATGGTGTCAGACCGTTGCATGTTGTCCTCCCATCCTATACGTGTGGGTGCCTTGGCACCTGTACTCGAGAGTAATGCTTCAAACGCACAACTAGTCGTCAGACTAATTAATGGGGAAGAGACGGATAAACCAGAAGGATGCACAGTTCGTCGCCAGCCTTTAAGTAAAGGTGGTGTTTCCGACTCGGATTCAGACAGCGACAGTGTTAGTGAAACAGTCATCGCAGCCGAATCGAGAGATGAGGACAGCGGGATGACGGTAGAAGTGAAGACCGAAAATGCAATCCGGGGCACGACGAAAGAGACAGAGGGTATACATCGGCAGTGCAATCGGGCGAAAGTGCAGGATGCTGGAAGGGATAGAGAACTGACATTCAAAGCACTTCTACGGAAGCTGGGAAGAGAATTAGATCTGCCGAAGAGCATAATACCGATAAATTGCTGAAAAAGAGCTCCCCGCTTTCTAGTAACTCAGGGAAGATCAAGCCAGCCCTCCCGCAATGGAGACTTCAGACAGTGTCCTGGGGAGAGAGAAAAAGTCGGAACAGCAACGGAGGAAGCACGCGCGGCCCCTGAGTCTTCATGGAGGACTGTGACTTCCAAAAGATGGTCGTTGGAAAAGGTATATCAATGCAGTCTAACGAACAAGGAGCCGACGATGAGACCATCACCTACTCCCAAGAAACCCATTCACAGAAGATTTGGAAGCAGGACCACGCCCTGGCAGAATTCTTGAATACTAACGACCTAACAACGCTTAATATTGGTAACACCGCTACCATTGTTAATAGGATTAGGAAGGAGGTCTTTGATGTGACAATATGTTCGGAAAATCTAATCGATGAGGTTCAGGATTAAAGGGGTCTCCATGGAGCATCGCTACATTAGGTTTAGAATAGCACGGTCAGTGCGGAATCCGATAATCTTCCATAATAAGTTGCAAACCAACTGCCAAAATTCGGAAGACTACTCAGAAGAAGGGTTGGGGAAGATAATTTAGATTGCCCAAGCATAAAAGACATTGACGACAATTTCAACAGGATAACGACTGCAGTAGTGACGTCTTTCGAAGATAGTTGTCCTCGTCGAGAAAGGAAATCAGCCCAAGAAAAACCCTGGATAACCGGGAAGATTCGCAATATTGGGAAAGAGGTCCGTAGACTTTATAACAGAGCACGTCGTAAAAAAGTTTATTGAGATGTGTATTACACACGGCTCAAGGAAAACAATAAGACTGTCAGAGCAGCGTCTCCTGGAAGCTTTTCTGCGAACAAGTCGATAGCGATAATGACGCCGCCAAGATGAAAAAGTTTCTCTCGAGAAAGTTTCTCCCATTCAATAAGATTAGACCTCGATCTACACAGATGGCTCCAAGATTGAGTCAGGGACTGGATTGGGGGTCTACTCTGATGCACTCAATATCAGAATGTCTTTGAGACTGCCGGACGAGTGTACGGTCTTTCAGGCAGAGGTCTGCGCCATTGTATGGCGGCGCTCAAGGCCTTGGGGTCGAGATGCGTGGTGGATTGTTTGAAATCCCTGGATGCTGACATGGTTTCCTGGGCATGAGGGAATTCCAGGAAATGAGAGAGTGGACGAGTCCACTAGTTGGTCTTGCCTATGTGGCATTTGTCAAGCTACTAAACACAGTAAATGGGATGGCCAGGGCGGCGTCGATGGTGAGGTGGAACTCAGTGGATGGTTGCCGGACTGCGAAGGCGCTATGGCCAGTCATCGACCAGAGTAGGACGAGGGAGTTGCTGGCGTTCGACAAGAGGTCGATGAGTACCTTGACAGGGGTCATAACCGGACACTGTGCCATAGGTCGCATGGCGGAGCGCATGGGGATATCGCAGAATGATTCTGTAGGAGTTGCCTCGATAAGGAGGAGACTATTTCGTCATTATATTCGTAACACATCGAAGTATTGATCTGAGACCCAACAAAGAAAATATATCTTGATTGTCTTGACATCCTTAGTCGAATTAGCCATGTCCTTCCGTCCGCCTGTTTGTCAAAAGCACGCTAACTACCGAAGAAGTAAAGCTAGGTGCTTGAAATTTTGCATAAATACTTCTTTTTAGGGCAGGTCGTTTAGGATTGTAAATGAGCCAAATCAGTCCATGTTTTGGTATAGCTGCCATAAAGACCGATCTCGAATCTTGACTTCTTGAACCTTTGGAGGACGCAATTCATATCCGATTTGACTGAAATTTTGCAACAAGTATTTTGTTTTGAATTTCAAAAATTCTTCCAATTATGGTCGAAATCGGTTTATTACCTGATATTGTTCCCAAATAAACCGATCTTGGATCCTGACTTCTTGAGCAGCCAGAAGCCGCAATTATTATCCGATTTGGCTGATATTTTGCATGAAATGTGTTGATTTGACCATCAACAACTGTGAATTACAAGCTGTGTCTAATAGACTGGGTCAGCAGAGGAACTCCTCAAGGAGGTTTACCGTCTCCTCTACTTTGTAATATAGCCATTAGCAATATATTATTGTCTCTGGAAGAAAAATGTGTAAAAGTGGTCCCGTATTCTGATGACGTGGTAATTACGGTTAGGGGAAAGTTTCCCAGCACTCTAAGAGATATGGTTAGGTTATGTTAGTTCGAAAGAGGCTGCAGAAATAAATCTGTCCCATGCCACTATGGACATACACCTAAGCCAGTAATCGGCTTGTTGTGCGCTCTACTCTAAGAGATATACTTTAGGAAGCTCTACGTACAACAGCGAAGTGGGCTACCAAAAGTGTTCTGGGTATAAATCCGTGCAAGACAGAAGTAGTTCTATTTAGCAGGAGATACAAGTTGCCTTCAGTGGAACCTGTCTCCTGGATGTTTTGCTGGGCAGGAAATTAAACTTCAAATCCAACATTTTAGAAAAGGCAAGAAAGTCAACTCTTGCCCTATACACCTGCAAGAGAGCCATTGGCAAAATTTGGACCGCGTGTCATGCATTGGGTATATAATGCAGTTGTTAGACCTCTAATGCTATATGGTATTGTGGTCTGGTGGACGGCGCTTCAAAAGTCCACCTACTTCTCAATACCTAACCGGATCCCAAGGATGGCTTGTTTGTGCATCACAGCCGCACTGAGCGCGACACCATCTGATGCACTGAATTTAATGCTAAATCCCAGCCTCTGGACAGTGTGCAATTTGGGTAGCAGCGACCACTGCCGTGAGGTTAAGGGAGCTTTCTCATTGGTCATGAGGCGGCTACGGACACTGTGTTATCCTTGATGCACTATCCGATGTTCCAGGCAGTGTGGATTACACCCTACCTGAGCCGTTTTTTGATAAAAACACTATTGCTGATAGAACCGATTGGAACTACGATATCCCTGGTAACAAAAGTTACAAAGACTTCTTTACGGATGGCTCCAAATTAAACGACCAGGTGGGCTTTGGGGTGTACTCCAAAGATCTAGAACTGGTCATATCGAAAAGGTTACCCGAACTCTGCAGAGCGAATCAAGCGGAGATCCTTGCAATTAAGGAAGTAGGGGAATGGACAAGATATAAGGACAGCGATCAATCAAAACAATTGGCATAAATACCTTCTCAGAAAGCCAGTCAGCCATTAAAACCCTGGAAAACGTATTTCTGAACACAAAAACCGCCCTTGACTACCGCAGATCTCTCAACGAGATGGCCGAACAGATAAAAATGCACTTGTTCTGGGTGCCGGACCACAGAGATATCCCAGGGAAATGTAAAGCGGACGAGCTTGGGAGACTAGTAACTACCCTACACATTCCTATACTGGAATTTGTAGGCATGCCTCCAGCGACATGGTAGCTAAGTTTTCAGAACCAGGCCCGAAGGACAACGAATGATAGATGGTCACAAAGAGGAGGCTGTGAGCATTCCAAAACTATGTGGCCTAATCTAGACTTGAAGAAGCCTAATGCTTTGCTGTCATTGGCCAGAACAGACGTCGCAGTCATTGTGACCGTCATGACAGGTCACTGTCTAATCGGAAAACATGCTGACAGACTGAAGGCTGCCCACAACGACTATTGCAGAAGCTGTGAGGACATCGAAAAAGAAGAGACTATAGAACACCTTCTGTGTGTGTGTGTCCCGCACTAGCAGTTAGAATGAGTTCCACTTTAGGTTCTCATTTCTTTGAGAACCTGTCTGATTTAACGGATGTAAACATTCGCAAGTTATTGGGCTTTTTGAAGCGATCTGGAGGGTTCAACGGTTGGAACTAGAAGGCATCTTCCTTCTTCTGTTCCTGTGGTATCACATTAGATGAACACGATTAAGTGAGTCTAATGGCAGACTGACAATTAAACCTAACCTATGGTCCAAATCGGTTCATAACCTGATATAGCTCCCATATAAACCGATTTTGGATGTTGACTTCTTGAGCGGATAGAGGGCGCAATTATTATCCGATATGGCTGAAATTTTGCACGAAGTATTTTGTTCTTACTTCTAACAACTGTGCCAAGTATGGTTAAAAACGGTTCATAACCTGATATATCTCCCACATAATCCGATCTCGGACCTTTAGTTCGTGAGCCTCTAGAGCGCGCAATTATTATCCGATTTGGCTTAAATTTAGCATGAAGTGTTTTGGTTTGACCTTCAACAACTGTGCTAAGTATGGTTCAAATCGGTTCATAACCTGATATAGCTTCTATATAAACCGATTTTGTATCTTGACTTCTTGAGCCGCTAGAGGGCGCAGTTATTATCCGATTCGGCTGAAATTTTGCACAACGCCTTCTTATATGGCCTTTAAAATACCGGAATCGGTGCATATCCTGATATATCTTCCATATAAACATAACTCCCAATTTTATATCTGGAGCCACTATAGGGCGTAATTCTTATCCGATTTGGCTGAAATTTTGAGCAATTAATTCCACTTTGGTCTCCAAAAGCCAAACCAAGTATGGTCCCATTCGGTTCATAGCTTGGTATAGCTGAAATAGCATAGCAATTTTTATCCATTATCCTTTGTTTGTCTATAAAGAGATATCGGCCAAAGAACTAGACATATGCGATTCATAGTGGAGGGTGTATAAAATTCGACCCCACCAAACTTAGTACACTTTTAATTGTTTCAAATGGAATAGTTACTCACAAATGTCGCCAGCATTGCAATTGCAAATTTGCCAATGAACATTCCATTAAGGGACTGGGGCAAACTTCTCACAAATCAATGAGTGCTGTCCGATTCAATAAGAGACCTCCTTTTTATAGCCGAGTCCGAACGGCGTGACACAGAGCGACACCTCTTTAGGAGAACATTTTACACGGCAAAGTATCTCACAAATGTCGCCAGCATTAGGAGAGGATAACCACCGTTGAAAAGTTTTCTGATGTTCCTGCGAGGACTTGACCAGGCGTTCAGAGTCATAGGCAGACATGCCAACCTCTGCTCTACGGTGGCCTCCATGTCGCCAGCATTAGGAGGGAATAACCACCGCTGAACATTTTTTTCTGATGTTCTCTCCAGGGTTAGGCGTTCAGCGTCTTAGGCAGCCATGCTAATCTCTGCGCTACGATGATCTCGGTTTAAAAGATCGCTATTTTGGATAATCCCCACCAACCTACATTAATAGAAAGTATTTGTGTAATATTTCAAGCCCCTAATTTTACTCCAATATATGGTAGATGGCAAAAAAATTAAAAAAAAGTCTGCCCTTTTCGAACGAACATGAAAATTGGAGTGAGAAGAGCTAAAAGGATATCGTGTAAAAATTTTACAATGACCATTTTTGGACAATGAAAAGGTCTCTATCTTAAATGTTAGAATTATATCAACGTTAGTCGCATCCCACACTTGATATTTGAAGCTATTTATTAGAACATACATTATTGGCCTTTAGGCAAATTAAAATACTCACCCAATTGGTCTATTTCGACCCAATGTGCTATGTTGTTTGATGACAATGAATATTGTATTCAGTTTTAATGGTTGTGCAACTTCCTGTTTCCTGCGTCCTGGTTTTTCTTTTTTGGTAATGGAATGTTGTATTTGTGTGTGTGTGTGTGTGTGTTAGTAATTTTATTCGCTTCAGCGTTGTACCTGCAAACTCTCCGTTAATTGCCTTTTGTTTTGTTACATTTCATTTTGTCATAAAAGCACATAAAACAATTAATGTGTATTTCAAGCTAGACACGCGATATTCTATTTTATCATACACTCACGCGCGGACACATAAATATAGGGCAACATATAAATCACTGGGAAGTAAAATGCAAGTTTCTTGTAGATATCAAGACCGAGCAAACGAGCGCCGTAGTCAGGAGGTCAATTATAGAACGAAACTTATTTTTAAATTCGAGTAAATATTTTGGGGAAATTGCTGTAAATGCTGTCGTTGTTGTGAATCTTATTATTTATTTGGCTATGTTTCGCGTTTTGGTTGATATTGTGATTGTCCTTCGTTTTCCTTGTGTTATATCTTAATAAATTAAATATTAATAATTGTGTGTACCGAAATGCCGAACTATATACTCTTTACTCGGTGTTTCTTGTATGTGTGTTTCTTTTTAACTTTGTACTCGATTTCTTCCGCGTTTGTCTAGACCCACCGTGTGTTTATAGTTGACAAAAATGATTGCTGAATATTTTCTTTTACTCTGTATGAAATATGGCAAAGCAGATATGGGTTGGGAGATTGACACCATACCCACTTATGAGAATATAGATTTGTTTTTGTATGCTTGCCGGCACGTTATAGTCATGCGCACTGAGCAATGTTTTGTATACGAGGGTGTATCTTACAGTTGTTGGTATCAGCAGTATATAAACATCTGATAAATGACAATTAGTGCCAAACGTATTGTAATGGAGATTAATAATTTATCGTTAGCAATACGTTGCATATTAGTTAAGGTTAAACGTAACAGTATATATTTTGAAGGCTAACACCTTTTTAACACTTCCCGTTTTTTAACAAAATGCAATAAGTTTTGTACACCAGTTGGTAGTGTATCACGTAGGGGCAGAGCTTGTTGTGGTTATATCTCAAACATAATAAATTATTTAAAACTTACATGTTCCTATTTTTGTGACGTATATGTGTGGGCAATAAAGTATGCATTATAATTTAAGCAAATGGCCTCGCAAGGCAAATTGCACGAGTCGATTTGTGCGTGTGTGGCCCTCTAAACAACCATATGATTAACTAGGGCATTAATCTATTGATCGATATAAAATTAATCGATTTTGTTTGAAATCGAAAATATTTGATCGATATTCTCAACGTTTGGACTAAAGGATTGTATCGTTCGTAGCTGTTTTTCATTGTTTTTGTTTATTGTTTATTTGTTAAATTAATACAAAATGTACCGAAATCGTAAATTTGGAAAAGCCGCTAGAACAAAGAGTACGGATTCAAATGATGGTAAAAGGCCTCTTAATACTATCAACGAAAATTCAACTATCAAAATTCCGGTAGGTAAATTTGTATGTTGCCGCGTACCTTGTGAAATTCGATTTCACAGTATACACTTAAAAATTTGCGCACCAAGTTTTCCATTCACAGAAGCGGGCTGCAATATTTTTTTGTTTGATGTTCCCATAAGAATTCGCCTTAGGTTTTCGTGGCAATCTGCAATCAAACTCACTGATTGGTCTTTTTGTCGGAGTTTTGGTTGTTTTTGTTGTTGCAGTACCCCAATTTGCTTGTGCTAGTAGCGATCTTCGCAGAGCTACTATAGGTGATCAATCTCATGAACAGTTCCAAGGCAGCCTGTTGTACGTACCGGATTGACCCGATGATTTCCTTCATCGGCAAGGGCTGCCGCCTCAGTGTACAACACACTGCTACAACAACAACAAAAATCTAATGATACCCATTGGTTATTTAAAGACTCCCATAACTCGCTTTGCTATATCGAGCATCACAGGCACTCAGTACTTAAACCAGAGCCGGAGCCTCCCGAATTCTCGCTAAGACTCCACTCGATACCGCTGATTGTCCTTAATTCAGTTGCTGCAGTATAGGGCATTCCGCTAACCGCAATCTGTGGACGCGCCCGGTAGCTTCCAACTAAGCTTCTCGTGCTAACGATTAACACCACTCAAATCGGAGCTCAAAGCTCCAGCGTATCCCGTTCCGAGGGTAGTTTTTGTCTTCGCCTTCTGCGTTTACCATCAGATTTATTATCTAATGACTTTCAGCCGGGGCTTGTTTATATTGCTTTAGCCACCTATTTATACCTACCTAACTATTTATCGTCAAGCTCCATACTTCAACAAGCTGTTCCGGTCGATAGAACCGATTGCGCGGGCCATTGATTATTTAAGGGCGTCCATAGCATACCTTCCTACATCGAGTGTCACAGCCACTCAGTATTTAAGGAAGAGCCGTTACCGCCCGGTCTCTCACTGGGACTCTCCACTCGATACCGCTGTTGTTCGCGACTCATTTGCAACTCTATTATCCGCAACCTGTGGACGGTAATGAAGACGAACTGCTAAATCAGCGTGTCGCCTCCAGACTTAAATAGTTCAACTGGCAACCCTGCTTGTTGTTGTTCTTCATACGGGTCACTGCTATTTAGACCCAATCTAACTAAGCAGTCTAAGTTCTATACCATAATCAGAAGTTGGTTATGTGCATCCTCGTCGCCACAACTATCGAATACCAGCGTAATCACATGACAGCCGGTTGTATGTACCGGATTGAACCGATGGAGTCCTTCATCGGAAAGGACTGCCGCCTCAGTGTACAACATACTGCTACAACAACAACCAGCAACAATAAAAAAAATTCTCTTCATATCCTAAGCCACTTCTCGTTTGACTTTTGGCTGTGTATGTTGTCTGGCTGTGAAGAAAAAATTTTATCGTGAAGCATCGTGGTTGTTCTAACCTGTTAATACGTGTTACACATATTATTGGACTCCTGTGGAGCTCCTGGATTTACTGGAAGCTGTATTTTTTATCAATTTTAACTGGAAAAAGTGTTTTTGGTGTTTTGTGGTGTGAGTGGTGGGCAGCCTGCTTGATTGGCCGCTGTGGTGGCCGAAATGAATGAGAAGGAGGAGAGGGCTGGGCCCTCGGAGACGCTAATTTTGTGTCGTATAGACACAGAAATGAAGAGAAAGAATTTGACGAATTCCAGAAAGAATGAAAATATTACCTTTACTGGTAATGGTGGTGGTGCAGCTACTGTTAATGGCGTGTGTGTGGCAAATGGTAATGGTGGTGTTTGTGCTAATGAAGACAATGTCAATGCAATTGATGCAAGTGGCTCGAATGAAGTGGCGATGGATGGTAATGAGGTGAGGAAAACAAGGAGGCGAGAGGAGAATGACGTGAATGACCCTAAGAAAAGGAGGATTAATGACGCTGATGTAAGATATACCCCAGAGCATTCAGGTGAGTGTTTGGTACTAGTTGATACATCTGAGGCAGATGGAGTTAACAATAAAAAAATCAGGAATGGCTTGTATTTTATATCTAAAATAAAAGATTTGAAATCGGATGAGTTTCAAAAGATTAAGAAGGTGGTTGCGATAGGGGTTACCCTATACAAGCTGACTTTTGATGATTGGGAGTCTGCGAATAAATTTATTGATAATGATGAGTTGAGGAAGAGGAAGTTGAGGCCTTTCGTGCCTCGGAACTTCATTGAGACTTTTGGGGTTATAAGGGACGTTCCCCTATGTTATTCTGAAGAGGAGATTATGGCTAATTCGACGGCTGGGAAAAAAATAACTTCGGTAAGAAGGTTTACTAGAAGAGATGCGAATGATCCCACTGTGTTTCATCCAACTGAGACGGTCAAGGTTGGATTTGCGGGGGATGACCATCCACAATGGATTATCTTTGAAAGGACTGTGCTGACTGTCAGGACCTTCTATCCGGCAGTAAGGCAATGTTTTAACTGTGGAAGGCTAGGGCATACCAAACAAGGATGCAGATCAAGAAAACGCTGTATTAAGTGTGGTAGCAATGAGGCGACTTGTGGAGGTGCTTGTGAAGAGAAGAGGTGTATTTTGTGTAATGGAAATGGCCATGTGGCAAAAGATAAGGATGTATGTCCAATTTGGCTGAAAGAAGTTGAAACGAACAAGATTATGACAAGAAAGAAGATGTCAAAGAAGGAGGTTTTCGATATGTACAAGAACCAGAATAGGTTTGATTTATTAGCTGATGATGACCAGTTTCCTGAGATTATGGGGAACAGGAGGACGAACAAGGCCACCAACGGCTGTGAAGACAGCAGAGAGAGGGAGGTAAATGAAATCCTTACACCGTACACCTTTAATTCCGTAGTGAAGAGACAGAGGAAGCCCTATATTCATAGACCTGGAGCTGAAATGCATCCAAGGATGTTTGGTGAGTCTCAGCCAGCCACGCCGGTGTACATGACTGATGCAGTTAGAACTTCGGAGCTGGAGAAGGTAACGGAAGAAATGTTAATATTTATGATGGATTTTTTGAGAATGACAGGCAATTCGATGGCAGTGGATGCCATGAATCATTTCGCTACTCGACTAAGCAAGTTTGGGGTGAATACAAATGTCCCTGTAAGCAATATGTCTAGCCTTACCAGTAGTCATGGTAAAGATACTACAATATAATGTGCAGTCGTTAACCAAAAGTGGGAATTTTGTTGAGTTTTACCTTAACAACTACAATTTTGATATTGTGGCACTTTCGGAGATTTTCTCGGAGTGTCCTAATAAAAGAAATAAACTAGCCAATTACAACTTGTTGACCGGGTTGGGGATATTATATGTCCGATTGCCTCTAAAAAGATCTCTGTTACACTCAACCGATTATCAGACAGAAAAGAAGCTACTCCTAAGGAAGTTATAAAGCAAATCTATAACAAAGAATTCTATGAATATAAAAATAGTGGCTTTACGATTTTTGCCACAGACGCCTCCCTATCTGAGAATGCTACTGGATGCGGGGTCTTTGTCCCCACTCTGGGGTACAAGTTTTATTTCAAGATTGATTTCAAGGCCTCCTCTACATTTGGGGAGCTTTGGGCGCTATACAAGGCCTTAGAGATTGCCGTTGAGGATGGGCATGAAAGATGCGTGTTCTTCACAGATAGCCTTGCGGCCTGTAAGGCTCTGGGCAGTAAGAACATTGATGATTATGTGGCATCCCTATTTCATCAGAAACTGAACTTGTCTGACATACAGGCATGTCATGTGGTCTGGGTTCCGGGACACTCCGGAATTGATTTCAATGAGACAGTGGATGAGATAGCCAAGCAGGCAACTGAATGTGGTGCGCCGATGGAGGCCGAGCTGTCCCACAAGGAGGCTATGAATATTATAAAGAGAAGATTATGGGAAAGATGGAATGATTGTTTTGCTGAGACCTCGAGAGAAAAGGGCAAATTTTTCTATCGCCTGTACAAAGATGTTACTGAGAAACCATGGTTTCTCAGGATGAACCTTGATTCGGCTGAGGTGAGAATTATCAACAGGCTTCACACGGGACATACGTGTGACAAGGTTTATTTGCACAAAATAGGTGCAATCTCCACTCCGATTTGCGACACGTGCTGGAAGCCCGGTACAAGCCACCATGCCATTTTTGAATGCACCAAATATGATGTGCTCCGTGGGAACTATACTTTGTTTAAACGCCACAAGGATATTGAAGCCATACTAAGTACCAAGGAGGTTAATACTTATAAAGCACTCGTTGCCTTTATTGTGGAAGCGGAGATTAATTTGTAAAAGTTACTATCCCTTGTTTGAGAATATAGGGATACTCGATTAAGCTGTGATTGGAACTGTGATATAACATAGTGCATACGTTATAGTATGTGATCGTTGACAACTAATTATACTTTATGCCAGTTTACTGGCTAGGATTATATGGATTTTACCACCTTAAGACACTGTGATAATAAATTAAGATTTTCAACATTCTCTTTTAGCAGCGGGCCTGCTTCGTTTTTTAATCAAACACTATTATACCACTCACACTGGGTCTTGGAGCTGTCTCCCACTGCTGCTTGGTCCAACATCGTTTTATCTACACGCCCCTGAGGGAGGGGTATAGGAGAAGCTGTTCATCTGATGTAGACTGGGTCTACATGCAGTAGTTAATAACCTGGCTTTTGGTGCCTTATAAGCATCGCCATAATTCAACCCATAACCCATATCCTAAGCATATCATCTGTGTGTGTTACCAGATTTTCTTCTTTGTCTTGGATAGCTTTGTTACAGGATGTGCCTGCATCAAAGTCATCGATTTGATTTTTTAATTTTTTGGCAAAATTTCCGAACTTCATTCTGTTTCCTGAACATCTCTATTGGCTCGTACTCAAGTTCAAACCATAGCGAGAACATTGGAAAATTTGTAAGTGGTGGTTATCCCCCACCTCCTATGCCATGCATAGAAGTCATGTAAAAACTTCTGCCCAAAGAGATGTCGCACTGCGTGTCGCCGTTGAACTCGGCTATAAAAAGGAGGTCCTTTATCATTGAGCTTAAACTTGAATCGGATAGCGTTCATTGATGTGTGAGAAGTTTGCACCTGGTTTTTAATGAAATGTTCATGTGGAAATTTTTTGATCTACTTTCTTAAACCTTTCTTTGAATTCATATACTGTAGTGGGTAAACATGTCCGGATTGGGTGTATTTTGGGAGTGAGGTGGTCAAACAGACTCTTGGCCCATAAAGTAAAAATAAACTTCTTGCCATACTCTCAACTTCTTTTTATAAAAGCCCCATATTAACATAGTCGCAAATATGTCATTTGAGCCCCATATTGTCGTGATTGGTCTATATGTCTATTTGACGAGGAGTGCTTTTTGGGGGTGGGATCATACCTTAGATATTTCGCGCAAATAGGGATGTCAATTTCCTGCTTTTTTCCCCAAATACCTTTTAATTAAGCCTTAAATTGCAATGATCGATAAATATGTACGGTTTGGAGGGCGTTTTGGAGCTGGAGCTGGCACTCCGCCACTTTGCCCTAAAAATAGGTATCAAATTCGTACTTTACTCCCAAAAACCTTTCATTTGAGCCCCATATTGATATGTTCGGGAAATAAGTTCAGTTTAGGGGTGCTTAAGTTTTTACCCACAAATATTTGGGCACAAAACTGGATTCCTTTTCTACTTTCAAATATCTATCATTTGAGTCCCATATACTCATGATGGGTCAAATAACCTATTTGAGGTGTTTTAAGGAATATAATTTTCCTAATCTACTCCCAAATTGCTTTCATTTGTATCCAATGATGCCATGGTCTTCTAATATGCCGATTTAGTGGGATTTTGGGGGTGGGAACACCTCCCATTTCATGGACTTAATTTTTTATCATATTTATAACCTACTCTAGAATACCTTTAAATTGAGACCAATATTGACATGAACGTCCAATATGTCTGTTTGGGGGAGTTTTGGGGTTGGGTGGCCCACTAGGTTCTCAAATTTTAATACCATGTTCCTACTCTACTCTCCAGAACTTTTCATTTGATACCCATATTACTCCAATCCACATTTGATTTTGGGTGGTGTTTTTGGGGTAGGAAAGAGGGTACGCCCCCCCTTCCGATATCGAAAAATTTGTGAAAATTTCGAGAAAATCGGTTCTGCTTTGTATACGGAACAAACAAACAAACCGAGACCTATATAGTCATGATTGGCTAATATGCCCATTTAAGGCGTTTTTGGTGGATGGGATGACCCTCTATAGATCGAACGTAATGTTCTACCGAACACCTTTCATTTGAGCCCCATATTGATATGAACGTTCAATTTATCTACTTGGAAGAACCCGATTTTTAATACCATATTCGTATTCTACTCTTTAATACCCTTCATTTGAAGGCCATATTGCCCCGATAGATCCACGTTTGATTTTGGGTGGTGTTTTGGGGATAAGGGGGAGGGTCCGCCTCCCTTCCGATATCAAAAAACTATATAGCCTGTTTCCTTTCAGACCAACCTAACAATCTGTGAAAATTTTAAGGTAATCGGTTCAACCGTTTTTGAGTCCATACGAACAGCAAACACAAATTAATTTTTATATTTTAGAAAGATGTGAAAGCCATGCCCGATGATTTGTAACCGACTATATTTTTAAGCTCCTTTCATGTTAGTAAACTAAAATTAAACCATGTTTATTTAAATTCTTTATTACAGCGCCTTAATAATGAAGAGGACAGAGGCAAAGACAACGATGTCGACGATTTGGATGAAATGTTTAGTAGCGAGGAAAACATACCAGCATCCCAAGAACCTACTCAAAGATATTTGTCTCAGCGAAGCACTATTGCTGCTACCTTGGGCCGGACGCAGTCCAGAATAAATAGTTCCCAAAGACCTCCGAATACATATTTCGAACTGGTATTAATGAAGGCCGGTGTACAATTGAACGAAGGAGATAATTTTGTTTTGTGTAAGTTTAAACAACATAGTGGAAAATCGTAATGCAATCAATGGAAATGTCGAAGAAAAAAATGCTCCATACATTCATTCGGTTGAGATCAAGACTGAGCTAACTTTTAAAAGTTTTTAACCCGCTTCTTTCACTTTCAGCTTGTGACCACGTAGCATTTGTTGGCAAATTACGAGAACAACTTGATAGAAATAAAAATTTCAAAGATAACTTCGAAATGTTTAAAAATGGCTTGCGTGATTCCTGGTCCAGATTTGCCCTTAAGCTTCTAACTGGCTGCACCATAAGTATACCGGGTGAAGAAAGCGTCTATCAGTCTCAGGATAGTATGATTGTGAACTTTTTTATGATTGATTGTTTACGAGATCGTGTTTTGGATTTGCTCTTGGACAAAATCGAAAATATTGCCTGTAATAAAGCTACGACCAGCTCAACAGCGGCAATTGTTCCACTATTACCATTGATGTTGGCCCAATTACAGTATGTTGCAAATACCCATAGTGATGTTATCTATGAACGTATGAAAAAGGTTTTTGAGAAAGCCACGGAAAATGCGAAATGGGATATCATAGCAAATGCTGAGCTGATATTAAGTCCTACTAAACATGATGATTTTGCCAAACTTTTGATGTAAGATTCACTTAACTTATATGCCAAAAATTATATTCCTTATTATGATTTTATGTTTTAGGGAATCCATTGCAAATAGCGCGGAATTGTTCAAAAGTGTAAATATACAAACTTTGACTAACCTCAATCTATCGGCGTATACACAAGAGAAGTTAAGAGCTAAGATATTGGCATATATTAAAGGCGGACAATGTCCCAAGAAGGTAAGACTTAATTTGTAATTGTCAAAGAAATGTAATTGTAAAGTATATAACCCGGCCATGCCTAATACATGTTAGGTTATAGACATAAAAATAAAAATTCTCGTGCTAATTTTCCACGCATAATTGATATTTTTAGGTTCTTCCTCTTCTAATTAAATTTCTACTTAAAATTCTTATGGAAGACAATGATGATAGCATGAAGGAGGTAAGGAGAAAAAGTCCAACATAAAAATGTATACATGCCAAATAATTTTAATCTTCCATTTGTCCTATTCAGCTAGTGACCACACTAAGAGAAATTCTCAATTGGAATGATAATGATGAAACAACTTTGGCAAATGACAAACAACTGCAATTGGAACTATTTTCCTACATAGAACAGGGTTTTACACGTTCCAAGAAGTTCTATTCCATATGGCAAAAAACCATAGCATCTTTAAAATCTATTCATTTCAAGTAAGTAAAGTATCTTACAACATTTCATTTTGTTATTGGATTTGTAGTTCCAGCTTAGATCAAGTGTGTTTTGATTCTTGTTTTTATTTTCAAATAGAAAACAACAATGTACCCTTGCACTGCTCACTAATTAGTGAGTAGGTAGAAGCATTATAACCTGATGAGACCTCAAAGCAAAGGTCGAAATCGCGAACAATGTTCCCTTGCACTGCTCACTATACGGCTATGGCAGAACATTTATTCCACTAGCCGAACGTAGAATAGCGTTCCAAGCACCTCAATCTTCTGCGCTCATTCTAATATCTCTGACACCAAGTTTCGAGGTATCTCCCACCACTTTCCATCGAGCTTTTGATCTTTTCGGTTTTCGTGTACCACCGTGTTTGCCTTCAAAAGACTTCTTTGCTGGAGGTTCTTCATCCATTCTGACAACATGATCTAGCCAACGCAGCCGTTCTATTTTGATACGTGTAACTATGCTATCGTCGTACAGCTCGTGGTTCATACGTCGCCTATATTCTCCATTAACACAAACTGGTCCATATATTTTACAAAGAAACTTTCTCTCAAATACTCGAAGCACTGCCTCATCTGCTTTCACAACTACCCGTGCCTAAGAACCTTAAAACAACACGGGTAGTATCAGTGTCTTGTATAGTGTAGTGTAGTTAGAAGTTAGAAGCATGTAATTTCTTAATGGCATTTTAACCTGATGAGGCCTCTGGCAAAGGCCGAAATCGCGATCGTTGGGGCTGTCATATACATTTAAGCATACCACATTGTCGAAACTCTTGAAAGGGTTTTTGTTGTTTTGTTTTTCTATTTGAAAATAGAAACAGGACTGAAAACACAAAGGAGAAATTCCTTTAACTCTGCAAACCAATTTGTGTTGCGTTGCCAACTGCCAAATTTGTTAGAGAAAATTCCGTTACTGAAATGAATTGCATACTAATTTCAAAACAATGATATTAAATGATACTAACAAACGTTTCCAACTTTGTATTTCAAAGTTTTACCTCTCCACTACAGTAAAGTTGTAATCCATTAACGACCTATCAATATAGGCATACCCGATTATCTGTCTTCATATATCTTACTCTTATTTTTACATTCCTTTTTTTCAGAGCTATTGATTTTACAATAATATTGTTATTGTTACACATAAAAGAAGACAATTCGTTGTATATAGAAAATATGGTAAGTACTATAATTTGTCATTGAGCTAAAAACTTAATAGGACAGAACTCTGTTTTTTAATGGGATTTTAAAGAACATGTACATATGGTCTCAAACCTTAAATTTTTAACCCACCACCATTGGGGATAGAATAATAACGGGATACGCGAATTGGGCAAAATGTAGTATGTTGTTGTTTTTGTTGTAGCCACATTTTGATGTGAAGATGGCGATCCTCGTCAAGCTCCTTTAGTTGAGCAAGCTCGTTCCGGTCCAAAGGACCGATCGCCGCAGGAACAGGGTGGCCATTAGTTAATTGAAAGCGCCAATAACCCCCTTGTCATATCGAGCATCATACGACTCTCAGAAAGACTCTCCGCTCGATACCGCTAACTGTCCGCGACTGCCGTTGCAACTACTTGTATGGAGCATTCCACTATCCGCAAGCTGTGGACGTGCCCGGTAGCTCGCAGCTAAGCCTTTCGTGACAGCACTGAACACCACACAGATCGTACCTCATTGTTCCAGCCTGTGTTGTGCTCACAGTTATCCCGTGCAGGGCAAAATTTAGTACAGGTAGTACTTGTGACTTTCAATCCCATGGCAGCCTGTTCCTTCCATCGGCTACCGCCTCGGTGTACAACACACTGCTACAACAACAACAACTTGTGACTTTCAAAATCCTTGAAGCAAAGCTTTTCAGGTATAGATTACCAATGTGGTGGAGAATTTTGGTTTGGGGCGACCCTTAGGAAACCTCAAATTATAATGTAAGATACGAACGGGCCGAATTCTGGGAACCCTCCATCATGGATTCTCCGAAAGTTTACACAATATGAACTTAGTTGAAGACCTAAGTTGCACTTGCATATAGACCGGGTTATAGACCTATTTGTAAAGTAATTGACACTAGTGTTGGAAGTTGCTGCTTCCAGGGGCTTAAGACAGACAAGAATGAAAACAGAGCACTGCGTGCGTTGAAACAGAACATTATGTGCAAAATTTCACCGCAATCGAATAATAATTGAAGCTTCTGAGTCCTCAAAAAGTCAAGTCGAGGGACCATGGGAGCTATATTCAAATCTGAACCGATATGGCCCATTTGCAATCCTCAATGTCCTACATCAATAAGAAGTTTCTTTGCAAAATTTTGAGCGGCTAGCCTTACGCGTTCTACCGTTATCATGATTTCACAGACGTGCGAACGGATGGATATGGCTAGAATGTCCATACGATCAAGAATATATATATACTTTATGGGGTCGTATATAAATATGTAGTACTCTAATTTCACCGAAGAGCCAAACTCTATATTCTGTGAAAAATTCAATTAACACTGATCCGCGGTTTTTAGTCCATACGGAACCATTGTACTTCTATATATCCAACTTTGTTATGGTAGCCGGTATTTATGTTAGTGTAAATGTTTTAGTACGCCCAGATGGTCAAATAGTTTTCTAATATACGTACCAATCAATCTAAATAAATCGATCAATAGTTCCAAACCGATCGGCCGATTAAACATCGGATCATCAACTTTTTCTTTGACGATGGTTTGAACGATTTTTGATGTAAGAGGATGAGATACTTTAGGGGCCCATGTCTCCCGTGAACCCGGCAGTGATTTGTGAGATCCCAACAGAACCGAAGGCTATAGATGTTCCAGTTTGCCACGACCGGCAGTGCTATAACCGGGGGCTGCAGAAATCTCGGACAAAAAGTCGGCGCAAACACATTTAAAACTTCCTTTGAAGAAAACAGTTTCAAAATTTTGAACATCTAAACGATAATTTAGTCATTTCCTATTAAAATGCAAAAAATTTGGTAAAATAATTTTTAGGACAAGCTTTAAGATTAAAAACGAAGATGTAATTTACAGGGTTTTGGAGTATTTTGAACATTTTAAGGCTACAATCAATATTTTACCACAGGGCTGCCAAACGTGACGATTTTATGTAATTTTGACGTTTTTTGTCCAAAATTTGGCACTTTGTAACTTGAAAATTTACGCTTTGAGTCTCTTTATAAGTTGTCGATTTGTATACCCTCCACCATAGGATGGGGATATACTAATTTCGCCATTCTGTTTGTAACTCCTCGGAATATTCGTCTAAGACCCCACAGTGTATATATATTCTTGATCGTCATGACATTTTAAGTCGATCTTGCCATGTCCGTCCGTCTGTCTGGCGAAAGCACGGTAACTTTCAAAGGAGTAAAGCTGTCCGTTTGAAATTTTGCACAAATACTTCTTATTAGTGTAGGTTGGTTGGGATTGCAAATGGGCCATATCGGTCGATGTTTTGATATAGCTGCCATAAAAACCGATCTGTGATCTTGACTTTTTAAGCCATTAACGCAATTCTTATTTGGCTGAAATTTTGCATGAGGTTGTTGTGTTATGATTTCTAGCATCTGTGACAATTATGGTTTAAATCGGCCCATAACCTGATATAGCTGTCATATAAACCGATTTGGGGTCATGATTTCTATTCTATCCTATTTGGCTGAAATTTCGCTTGACGTATTTTGTTATGACTTCCAACATCTGTGCCAAGTATGGTTTAAAACGGTCCATAACCTGATATAGCTGCCATATAAACCGATCTTGAATCTTGACTTCTTGACCGACTAGAGGGCGTAATTCTTATCTGATTTGGTTGAAATTTTGCATGAGGTGTTTTATTATGACTTCCAACAACTGTGCCATATATTTAATTATTTAATTCAAAACCGATCTGGGATCTTGACTTCATGAACCTCAAGTAGGCGTAATTATTATCCGATTTGTCTGAAATTTTGTACAATGGCTCCTCCCACGACCTCCAACATACATATCAAATATGGTCTGAATCGATCTTTAGCCTGATACAGCTCCCATATAAACCCATCACCCTATTTTACTTCTTGAGCCCCTAAAAGGCAAAGTTCTTATTCGATTTGGCTGAAAGTTTTCACATAGACTTCTACTGTGGCCTCTAACATTCAATTCAATTAGCATAGCAATTCTTTTCTTTTAGCCTTTGTTTGTCTAAAAAGAGATACCGGGAAAGAACTCGACAAATGCGATCCATGGTGGAGGGTATATAAGATTCGGGGCTTAGCACGCTTTTACTTGTTTTCGTATCTATTTGTTTTCAAATTGATCTCAAGTTAGGAAAAAACAAGTAAAAGCGTGCTAAGTTCGGTCCGGCCGAATCTTCGGAACCCACCGCCATGGATTCTGCTAAAATATGGGAGCTATATCTAGTTATTGACCGATTTAGACAGAGTTGTTGATTTGGACAGTACTTGCCACAGTTGTAAAAGCCATAACAGAACACTGTTTGCAACATTTCTGCAAAATCGGACAAACATTGTGGCTTCCAGGGGCTCAAGAAGTCAAATCGGGAGATCGGTTTATATGGGAGCTATATCAGGTTCCTGACCGATTTGAACTGCGCTTGGCACAATTATTGGAAGTCATAACCGAACACTATGTGCCAAATCGAACGAGAATTGTGGTTTCCAGGGGCTCAAGAAGTCAAATCGGGAGATCGGTTTATATGGGAGCTATATCATGTTCTTGACCGATTTAGACCGTACTTGCCACAGTTGTGAAAGCCATAACAGAACACTGTTTGCAATATTTCTGCAAAATCGGACAAACATTATGGCTTCCAGGGGCTCAAGAAGTCAAATCGGGAGATCGGTTTATATGGAAGCTATATCAGGTTCCCGACCGAGAGAATTGACAAAAGTGATTTATGGTGGAGGGAATAAAAAATACGGTCCAACCGAATTGAAAACGATTTCATTTGTTTTATAACTAATACTTACCCCATTCGCTTATTTTTCTCTTTTATTACATTCAAGTTACGTCGCCATATCAGGCAGATATCGACTTCATTGGTTCAAGAAATTCGAAAGAAATATGCTCCAATGCTAGAACAACATTGGAATATTTTGATGCAAATCATAAATTGTTTTCTACGAGACAAACACAAACCAGTGGTGGATTTTGCAAGAGTCGCCTGTGGGTAAGTACTAGACATTGGCATCCAATTCTAACTTAGAGTGAAGGACAATCCTATTTCATGCTCTTTAATTTTTCAGCTCCTTTTTTGATATCTCGGAATCTGTTCAGAAGCTTATATTGAAAAAATTATTGGAATTGACTTGCGAAAAGTCCAATCAGAATACAACAAATTTTGCCTTGCAAATGTTACGAGATCTATGGCAGTTGTATCCAAAAATTCTACATAACTGGGGCATGTTATTACTGGTAAGTGACAAATTTAGATTTTTATCACAGATTTCTTATCCTCTATATATTTGTTTCACCTTTCTGAAGCCTTTCTTAGATCACATTCATGAAATGTCATTATCACAAACTCGTATTGTCATGGAATTATTATCATCTATTGCATTTCCTGCACCTACATTGGATGAATGTACCACATTGCAAGATCAAATAGATATGTTGATTAAAAAGCAGATTATAAATCGAAATAATTCGTAAGTTTCTCGTGTTAATCGTGGTGGAAATCATAATGTTTATTGAGTTTTTAAACATTAGGGTCAAGAAACAGGGCATTATAAGTGCTGTACAATTAATCGATTGTATAGCACGCGTCGAGGAATGTGTCATACAAGCTGAAGACTTTGAAACTACATTCAATACTGTAAGTGATTTGCCAGATGGTAGAGGTAAAATAGCAGCAAACTATATGGGTAAGTATTTTGTTACTGAATATTAAACTTAATCCTCAAAAATTAAAAAAAAAGAAAAACAAATAAATGTATGATATTTTCAGTGCGCATACAATCCTCGACCATGAATTCTCCCGAATGTTTAGCTTTGTTCTACGATGAATTAGCGAATGTATGCTCCGCTGGCGGAGAAGATCGTGCAAATGGTCTACACTTGGATATTCCATTTGTTATTTGGTTATGTGAACTTATGACATATTATTTTCAAAATAGCTTCGTAGCTGAGCATAATCCAGAACCCATACAGTAAGACTATAATCTCATCTTTACATCTTTATGAAGTTGTAATTAAATCTACTGATTTTATTGTTTCCAGCGGCATAAACTTAATGTATATGAAATGTATCAATTCACCCATAGATGCAAATACCGAAGAAAGCGAACTACCTCAAATTGCCATAAATATTGCAGAGTTGGTTTTAAAGCCAAGTAATGAGTAAGTAGTTGAAGACATTTTCCTTTTTATACCCACCACCATAGGATGGGGGTATACTAATCTAGTCATTCCGTTTGTAACACCTCGAAATATTGATCTAAGACCCATAAAGTATATATATTCTTGATGGTCTCGAATTTCTGATTCGATCTAACCATGTCCATCTTGAAATTTTGCACAGATACTTTATATTGATGTATGTCGTTGGGGATCGCAAATGGGCCATATCGGTTTAGATTTGGATATAGGTCCCATATAAACCGATCTCTCATAGAAGCCACAATTTTTGACCGATTTGGCTGAAATTTTGCACATGGTGTGCTGTTATGACTTCCAACAGCTATGCCAAGTACGGTCCAAATCGGTCATGAAACTGATATAGCTCCCATTTAAACCAATCTCCCGATTTGATTCCTTGAGCCCATGGTAGCCACAATTTTTGTTCGATTTGGCTGTAATTTTGCACATAGTGTTCTGCTATGACTTCCAATAACTATGCCAAGTACGGTTCAAATCGGTCAATAAACTGATATAGCTCCCATATAAACCGATCTCCCGATTTGATTCCTTGAGCCCATGGTAGCCACAATTTTTGTCCAATTTGGCTGTAATTGTGCACATAGTGTTCTGCTATGACTTCCAACAACTGTGCCAGGTACGGTCCAAATCAGTCTATAACCTGGTATAGCTCCCATATAAACCGATTTTCCGATTTGACTTCTTGGGCCCATTGAAGCCACAATTTTTGTCCGATTGGGCTGTAATTGTGCACATGGCGTTTTATTATGGCTTCCATCAACGGAGCCAAGTACGGTCCAAATCGGTATATAACCTGATATAGCTCCCATACAAACCGATCTCCCCATTTGACTTCATTGGCCCATGGAAGAAGCAATTTTTGTCCGATTTGGCTGAAATTTTGTACATAGTGTTCTTTTATGACTCCCAACAACAGAGCCAAGTACGGTCCAAATCGGTATATAACCTGATATAGCTCCCATACAAACCGATCCCCCGATTTGAATCCCTAACCCCCTGGAAGCCGCAATGTTTGTCTGATTTGGCAGAAATTTTGTACATTGCATTCTATTTTTACTTCTGACAACTGTGCCAAGTACGATTTAAATATGTGTATAACCTGATATAGATCCCATATAAAGCGATCTCCCGATTTGACTTCTTGAGCCCCTGGAAGCCGCAATTTACATCCGATTTGCCTGAAATTTTGTACATCGTTTTCTGCTATGACTCCCAACAACTGTGCCAAGTACGATTCAAATCGGTCAAGAATATGTTATAGCTCCCATTTAAACCAATATCCCGATTTGACTTCTTGGGCCCTTACAAGCCGCGAATTTTATCCGATTTGGCTAAAACTTTGGATGTAGTGTTCTGTTATGACTCTCAGCAATTGCGCCAAGTACGGTCCAATTCGGTCTATAACTAGATATAGCTCCCATATATTAGCAGAATCCATGGTGGTGGGTTGCCAAGATTCGGCCCGTCCGAACTTAGCACGCTTTTACTTGTTAATGGTAACTTTGTGCAATTTTTTAAGGCATCCTTAAAAACATTACGGTGCTATAGTTTAAGAAGGATTTTTTAGTGAAGTTCTATAAGTATGTCTGTATGCGCTTTCTATAAGTATATCTTACTATATTTATTATTGCACCATTTTGCACCTAATCGCAAAAGGGTTAAAAGGAGAGAAACTAATTTGGAAAAGGCGGGGTTTTAGTTTCTGTCCGATAAAAAACTTAACCAACATATAATTGTGTTTTCGCAAAAGCAGATTTTTCTGCTTCTGTTGGAGGCGGTCCACATGAAAACTTAGTAGAAAACCTCTCAGAGTTCCTACAGCTGCCCCTCCTGATGGCAGGTGGATTGAACGTAGAGGATGGCACAGGGATTTGGCGGGAAGGAATCCAGGGACCACACGATACACGTCACCTGTTTAACTGCCCACCCAGACTCACTCGACTAAGAACCAGATCCCTATGGACACACCCTATCTTAGTCGCAGAGTTCCTGGGTCTTGACACTCAACAGAATTAAGCAGACGAAACAAACTGCTACAACAACAACAACGTGGAGGAATGGTTTGTAGACTAAGAATTCCGAGATTTAAACTACTTAAGGGAACGGGGAATGGGACACACTGAGCCTGTATTCTTGCAAAGAGTAGTCTAAATATTTTCTTCTTCCGTCGCTAAGCTCTGCAAATTCTGTAGTAGCCAGACTTAAAATAAATAAATCTCATTACTGGCCGGCTTTCCTGTATATGGAACACGATTCAGAGATGCCGCCTTTAAGCCTTAAGTTGGTTCCGCAGAGAAAAAGAAACTAATTGTAGGAAGTGAATCTAATGTACATCACCAGATATGAAGAAGTTCGGATATCGACGAAAGGTCTGAGCTGCTTATCGAATATTTTATAAGTTGCAATCTGGCGATTTGTAATGAAGGGGATAAACCGACCTTTATTACCAGGAACAGGCAGCAGGTACTAGATATTACCTTTGTATTGGAAGATATAAACGCAAGAATATGCGACTGGGAAGTGTTGGATGGCCACAGCTTCTCTAATCATCGTTTTAATAGTTTCAGCATTGGAGAAAAAATGCAGAAGTGGTCCCTCGGCTAAACAGAAGAAAGGCGAATTGGGATAAACTTCGGCATAAATTCTGCACGTCAATACCTCCTAGACCAGAAAAGGAAGTGGAAAATGCGGAGGATATAGACATAATGGCCAAGCGGATCACGAAGTCCCTGAATGACTACTTGTGTCAGCATTTCCTAGTGCTAAGCCAAGGGGCAAACAGCGACCGCCATGGCGGACCCCTGAACTGGTTGGTCTAAGTAAAGACTGCAGAAAACTCTTCAGCTGGGCGAAAGCCACAAGAGCACCAAATGGTTGGAACATCTATAAGGCTGAGCTAAGAAAATATAAGGGCGAGCTGAGAAAGGCTCAGAACAAATCCTGGGTGGAATTCTTCTGTCCTCGAGACCTATTAAGGTGGGGTATATTCAAAAATCAGAGAATGTATGGAAAACGTCTAGTAAGGAAACACTAGAACTACTGGTTGATACACATTTCCGGGTAAATTCTCCAATAGACAATATGGCGCCAAAAGAGGTTGGCACTGATATGCATTCGTCGGAGGTTATTAGGGAAATTGCGTCTGAGCCGAAAATCCTTTGAGCGATAAGAAGTTTCGATTCCTTTATGTCGCCCGGCCCTGATGATGTATCACCGGTTGAGTTACAAGCTGTTGCTGATAAACTGGTTCCTTGCCATATACTCTGCTTGTATAAGCATGTCATAAATATCAATCCCATAGCAGCCGATTGTACGTAACGGATTGACCCGATGAAGTTTGTCATTGGCAAGGGCTGCCGCCTCAGTGTACAACTCACTGCTACAACAACAACAACCTCTGGGATGGAGGGACACAAAGGTCATTTTCATTCCGAAAGCAGGAAAACCTTACCACACGAAGGCGAAAGATTTTCATTCTTTATTCTGAAGACTCTTGAGAGTCTTGAGAGTGTTGAAGAAACATATCTTAGGGCAAAGATACCTGGAGATCCGCAGTCTCGGCAGCAGCATGCATACAGTAAAGGCAAGTATACTAAAACAGCCCTTTACGACCTAGTCGGCTAAATAGACGGTTCACTCGCTGTCAAGGAATATACAAAGGTAGCATTTCTTGGTATTGAAGGTGCTGTCAATAATGTAAAACCGACGTCAGTCATTAAGGAGTTGGAGTTTTTAGGCATCAACTCTACCGTAAGAATTAGTTAGAGTTTATTACTAAAAGATGTATCCCGGCAGGCTTGGGATCTGTTGATATAAAAAGATGGAGCAGCATAGGAACTCCTCAAGGAGATGTACTGTCCCCTCTACTTTGGAATATAGCCATTTACAATATATTATTGTCCAATGTCCGATATTCCAGGGAGTGGTGATTACCCCCTACCTGAGCCGCTTTTTGATAAAAAGTACTGTACGACGATATACCTGGTAATAGAGGTTACATAGACTTTTATACGGATGGTTCCAAACTAGACGACCAGGTGGGCTTTGAGGTATACTCTAAAGATCTAGAAAAGTTTACCCGACCACTACAGTGTATATTAAGCGCAGATCCTAGCAATTAACGAAGTGGTGGAATGGCTAAGATATAATGTCATAACGACGTTTGACATAAATATCTTCTCAGACAGCCAGGCAGCCATTAAATTCCTGGATAATGTATTTCTGAACACAAAAACCGCCCTCGACTGTCACAGATCTCTCAATGAGATGGCTGAACAGTTCAAAATTCAATTGTTTTGGGTGCCGGGCCACAGAGATATCCCAGGGAATTCTAAAGCAGACGAGCTTGCGAGACTAGGAACTACCTTACACAAGGAACCTGGAATCTGTAGGTATGCCTCTAGCGACATGTAAGCAAAGTTTTCAGGATCAAGCCCGAAGCGCAACGAATGATAGATGGTCACAAAGAGGGGGCATTCCATAACTATGAGCATTCCATGACTATGTGGCCTAATCTAGACTTGAAGAGGTCTACTGCTTTGCTGTCACTGGCTAGACCAGACGTTTTAGTCATCGTGTCCGTCATGACACTGTCTAATCGGAAAACATGCTGACAGACTGAAGTTTGCCAGTTACGGCTTTTGCAAAAGACTATAGGACACCTGTGTGTGTCCCGCACTGGCAGTCAGAAGGAGTTCCACTTAAGGATCTGTTTTTTTTTGAAAACCTGTCTGATTTGGCGGATGTGAACATTTGTAAGTTGTTGGGTTTTTTAAAGCGATCTGGATGTTTCAAGGTTAGGAACTAGAAGGCATCTTCCTTCTTCTGTTCCTGTGGTATCACTATGGGCGATAATGTCCAAGTGAGTCTGATGGCAGACCCATACTTATAAACCGATAGGTTTGAAAAATTTTAAACATATTTTCTTCTTTCTCTTCTTTCCTATTACCTTTTACAGAGCTATTTCATCCATCCTGGTATTGTCGCCACTTTTCAATTTAGTGCGTGTTCTGCACATGCAACGCTATGAAGGAAGTTTAGAAATCATCAATGCCCTATTGGGATGTGCCATCATATTGCCAAGTTTTTTCGACGATCCTAATCTAGATGCCATTTTCTATGACTACGATGAGTCCATGCAAAAGAAGATACTTGATATATACTTTCATTGTGTCAATTGGATACGGGAAACAGTGAGCTCCTTTGCTACACAACGTGAAAATATGATACGCAAGAAGGTGTTACAGCGTTTAGCTGAGCTAATAAGCATTGAAGACAAAATCAGGGAATTAATCCAAAAAGCACCGCGGGACTATATGCCGCCACAGTGTCACTTCATAAATGACAATTTATTGGCAAATAGTAAAACTGCTGGTGGTGGCGGTGGCAGAGGACGTCCTGCCACTACTGCTGGAACTAACAAAAGGGGTAACAAGACTAAAGTAGTAGTTCACCCAGAGAGCCAATCCACGACTATGAATGAAACGGAATTAAATGACACTGCGATGGTAACTCGAGTGGCTGATGTTACCAACAAACTAGCGGTATCGAATAAAGCAAAAACTATTTCAAAAAATAATTTTGAAAATCTATACGGGCCCAAAGAGATTTATAGGTTGGTATACATTCATTGTTATTATTTAAGAGTGGATCGAAACATGCTTCTTCCAATAGGCAAATGGATACCAATATCATTTTGGTCTTAAAGGAGAAACTTAACATAAAATATCCCTTACCCACTGAATGCGTAGGTGAGGAAATGGGCCTATTGGAGCTGCGATTTATACTCACGGACTTAGTGAGTAAACTAGAGTCTGTGGTTGGCATACAAAAATTTCAAACCGAACAACCCCTACAATATATTGCCAAACCAGGAGATTTTATGTGTGACATATCCGAATTTATTTCCATTGTGGGCAATAATATGAAAATTGTAAGTTATAAAGGTTTTTATTTTTCTATAAAATGTTAAAGTTACTAAATTTGTTCTTTCATATCCATAGATATCGAATGCCATTAATTCAAAATTAGAGGAAGTCCAACGTGTCTATAGCCATGCAGACCTATTTACGAATGAATTCAATCTTTTGAAGGTTTGCTTTGGCTTATGCTTACGTCTGTTGGTGGCCTATTTTTCTTGGTCCGAATGGTTCGTAAGCGAACAGCGCATCAACAAATTAAAAGGTACCGCAATCTATTAAGTTTACGTTTCAACTGTCTTGATTTCTTCTTCTCAATTGCAGAGTCTCTTTTAGTTTGCCTTGATCGCAAAATGTATCAAAATTTAAAGTCAAAATCTATTGGCATAATAACTCCCGAAGTTTTCCAAGTTTTTCTATCCTATGAAACAGCGGTGGTTGATTTAAAATCGGCTGTTTATCTCTATCAATTAATGGTTAATTTGAATGTGTTATCCGATAAAGATGTGAAGCCCAAACAATTCCAAGCAATACGTAAGTAATTAATGGCCTGCAAAAACATTGCTTTCATTGGAAGCTATAACTTGACAAGTGTTGTGTTTTAAGAACCCCCCTTATTTAAATTGAAACTAAACTCAAAGAAATTATAGCTAACTAACTAAAGATTGCAAAGCCAAGAATGGTACCAGACCCAATCACGGGATAACAACGAGCATTACATAGATTAAAGCTTTGAATTTTCATCTTTGACGTGTTCATAGTTATCATGAGAAGCTCAACTTAGAGCTACCGGGCGCGTCCATGCGTGGCGTAACTGAAATTGCAGTATTAGCGGTATCGCTAATAGTCTCAGTCCCACTGAGAGGCCGGATAGCACCGGCTCTTGCTTAAATACTGAGTAGTTATGATACTCAATATAGTCCAATGGACCGCTACAACCGAACAACATCAACAACAAACTATCGATACAAGTACCCTCCCGGCACGGGATAGCTGTGTGCACCACACAAGCTGGAACTTTGTGGTGTTCTTTGCTGTCACAAGAAGCTTAGCTACAAGCTACCGGGCGCGTCCATAGGTTGCGGATAGTGGAATGCTCCATACGGAGTAGCTGTAACTGCAGTCGTTGACAATCAGCGGTAACGAGCGGAGAGGTCGGGTGGCACCGCCTCTTGCACAAAAACTGAGTGCCTATAATGCTCGATATGACTAGGCGGGTTATTGCCGCCTTTATGTAACCAATGGCCACTCTGTTACCGCGGTTATCGGTCCTTTGGACCGGAACGAGCTTGCTCACCTTCAGGAGCTTGACGAGTATCGCCACCACGACATGAAAATGTGGATACAACAACAACAAGTACCCTCTGTGGGTCAGTCTACTAACATCGCAATCTCCTCGCATCCTCTCTGTCTCCCTTTTTGCGAAATTGAAGATTGTCTAGAAATGTAAGCAGTATGCGACATAGATGGTATATGTCGCTTGTCGCTTGACTTACAGTATAATATTGGGTTGCCCAAAAAGTAATTGCGGATTTTTCATATAGTCGGCGTTGACAAATTTTTTCACAGCTTGTGACTCTGTAATTGCATTCTTTCTTCTGTCAGTTATCAGCTGTTACTTTTAGCTTGCTTTAGAAAAAAAGTGTAGAAAAGTATATTTGATTAAAGTTCATTCTAAGTTTTATTAAAAATGCATTTACTTTCTTTTAAAAAATCCGCTATTACTTTTTGGGCAACCCAATAAAATATGTCTTAATGTGAATCCCATATAATCTTTATTGGCCTACGAATTCGGTCCGAGTGTTTAGGGTTTTATGTTAGATGTACTCCATTCTAAAAAGACTTAATTAGAGTCCGATATAATCGTGGGAATTTTGTGAGTGGGAAGGTCCTCAGGGTGGTTGTTGGTGGGTTTAGGAGTGGTGTGGATCCCCAGAAACGTTGTCCCGAATGTGGGTATCAATTTCGTGCGCTGCTCCCAAATACCTTTCATTTGAGCCCCAAATTGACATGGTCGGTAAATATGTATGTTCGATTTAGGGGTGTTATGGCCCCGAAATTGGATATCAAATTCTTATCTCAAATCCCTTTCATTTGAACCAATATTGCTATGATCGGTAAACTTGTCTTTTTGGGGGAGGGGCGGTCCCCAAATACTTGGTCCAACATTTGAATATCAAATTCGTATTCTAATCCCAAATATCTTTTATTTGAGCCGAGCCCCATATTGCCATGGCCAGTAAATAAATCATGTTTGGTGAGTGTTTTGTGGAAGGGGTGGACCCCCAAAACTTGGTCTCGAAAGTGGGTATCAAATAAGTGCCCTACTCCCCAATACCTTTTATTTCAGCCCCATATCGCCATGGTTGGTAAATAGGTCCAGTTAAGGGGACCAAACACTAAGCCCTGACAAAATATCAGCATCGTGCTCTCCTTTCAAATATCATTTAGTTGAACTCCATATTTATATTGGTTTAAGGGGGCCAAACACTTGGCCTCAAAATTGGATATCAAATTCGTTTATAATCACAAACACCTTTTATTTGAACCATTTTTTGCAATAGTCAGCAAATATGTGGGGGTGTCACCTAAAATCTATCAACATCGTGGTCCACTATCTTTGAGCCCCAAATTGTCATGGTAAGCAAATACGTCCTATTTGGGGGTTGTTATGGGGTCCTCTAGACATTTGGTCCCGAATGTTGATATCAGATTCGTGCTCTACTCCCAAATATCTTTCATTTGAGCCCCATATTTTCATAGTCGGCAAACATGTCCGGTTTGGAGGATGGGGCGGCCGCTTAATGACTTGGCCCTGGAAATATACATCAGATTCGTGTTCTGCTCTTAAACACCTTTTAATTAATCCCCATATTGCAATAGCAAATACGTCCTACTTAGGGGGTGTTATGGCGGTAGAGTGGCCCATAAAGACTTTTTGCCGATTGTTGATATCAGATTCGCCCTCTACTCCCAAAGACCTTTCATTTAAGCCCCATATTGCTATGGTCGATAAATTTGTCGTTTTTGGGGGTGTTTTGGTGAAGAGGCGGTTCCCCCAAACACTTGGTCCCACATTTTGATATCAGATTCGTGTTCTACTCTCAAATACATTTTATTTGAGTCCCATATTGCCATGGTCGATAAATGTCCGATTTAAGGGTGTTTTGGAGGTTGGGGTGGTTCCCCAAACACTTGGTCCCATCAGATTCGTATTCTACTCTCAAATATCTTTCATTTGAGTTCCTTATTGTCGTGATTGGTCTATATATATATATATATTTTTGGTATGTTTTTGGAGGTGGGCGGACCCTTAGATATCGTATCCGAAATTTGGATACCAAATTTTTGTTTTTAAGTTTCTATAAGAGAGAGCACAAAATTTCGTCGTATCGGACATGTGGCGTTTCTGACAATTAGGGTAAGAGGGAAGCCACATGGCAGTCATCAGATCAAAACACGAGAAACCAAATAGACCATGTTGTAATAGATGAAAAGCATTCAACCAGCGTGTTAGATGTATGATCGATCCGAGGGGCAAACATCGATTCGGATCATTACCTTGTTGCAGCAAAGGTTCGCAAGCGTCTTAGTGTGACGAGAATAGAACCATCTGACACTGCACGGAAAGCTGCAAACACTGGGCGTCGAAAAGCTGCAAACACAACAGGTGGCAACGACATACTCTCCTCGGCCAATCCAATTGCTTGAAGAAAGCGCTTCCTGTCCCGATAGTATAGCAGCGCAACGGTAAACCATTGCCCACTCCATGGAAAGAGCCGATAAATCCATACTTGGGTACCAAAAGCCTTCCCTAAGGAACCCATGGTACGATCAGGAGTGTCAAAAGCTACTGAAGCCCAGAAGCCCAGTATGCAGTCAGTAAAAACGCGCCAAATGAAGGAGGGGTATCGAGGGAAAAGGAGACACGAGAAACGTCTCATCCGCAAGAAGAAGAAGGAAATGGAAAGACGTGAGTGTGAGCGAACCAAGATGTTCAGGAGCCAGAATGAAGTACGAAAATTCTACCAAACTATTAAACATTAAACCGATGGCTTTGGTACAGACACATCCTTCTGCATAGACCATGAAGGAAATCTGCTAACTGAAACAGATAGTGTGCTGAGGATATGGAAAGAACCCTTTTTCCAGCTGCTGATATCCGAGGGTGGTGGCCATGACTACACCGCAGAACCAATCCCTGATGATGATGTAGATGAAGTACCACCTAGCCAAAACGGGATCCATGTAGCAGTAACCCGGCTGAAAAAATAAGGCAGCAGGAGCCGATGGGTTGCCGGCTGAACTCTTTAAGACCGGAGGCGACATGCTAATAAGGCGTTTGCATCAACTCGCCTGTGCAATTTGGCTAGAAGAACGCATACCCAATGATTGGAACCTCAGCATACTATGTCCCGTTCACAAGAAAGAGGACAAGATGGTATGCGCCAACTATAGGGGAATAAGTCTCCCTACTATAGGGCGTACTTTGCGAAAGATTAGAGTCTAAAATTGTTGGGTTTTTTTAAGCCATCTAGGTGGTTCAACGGTAGGAACTAGAAGGCATTTTCCTTCTTCTGTTCCTATGGTATCACAATGGACGAAAACGTCTAAGTGAGTCTGATGATATGCTGCTACTTAAAACTAACCTAACCTTACCTAAAGTCCAAAGTCAACGAAATAATTGGGCCCTATCAGTGTGACTTTAGGCCTGGTAAATCCACCATAGACCAGATATTTACACTGCGCCAAATCCTGAAAAAGATCCAAGAAGGACAAATCAACACCTACCATCTTTTTGTTGAGTACAAAGCAGACCTCGACCGCCCTATACTTTCAAAGGTATTTCAGGCCATGTCTGAGTTCGGAATCCCTGCAAAACAAATACGACTTTGCAGGATGACGCTAGCTGATACACGCTCCTCATTTAAAATAAAAAAAGAAACACTCCGGACCACTTAATACCACAGGAGGTTTGAGACAGGGAGACAGCCTATCGATTGATCTCTTTTATAGCCTGTTGGAGAAGATTATACGAGATGCGGGTGTAAATAGGCATGGCACACTACTCATAAGAGAACATATGCTACTTGCGTATGCCGGAAGAACCAATCGCAGCCTTTGAAAGCATCGGAAGAGAATCAACGAAAATGGGTTTGGCAGTAAATGGAGATAAGACAAAGTGGGTTATTTCAACTACCACAAAGCCCTGTAAACTCGAACAGATAAAGAAAATGGAGAAAGTTGGAAACTACAAATTTGAGATAGTCAGTAACTTTATCTATCTCGGCACCGTCGTAACCGAAACAAACGACACCAGTTTGTTTGGACTGACTGAGCAAACAGATGAGGAACAAAGCCACCTCACGACAGAGTAAAAATTCACCCTAGAAGACACTGCAACAACCGTGCTGTTATATCGCTCCGAAGCAAGGGTACTTGCGAAATCGGAGGCAGTACTTGAAGTATTTCAGAGAAAAATCTTTCGTAAAATGAATGGCGTCGTATGAACCCCGAGCTGTATGACGACGACAGCATAGTTAAACGCATCAAAATGCAACGTTCGCGTTGGATAGGTCATGTTGAAGAAGCTCCAGCAAAGAAGAACTCTGTACTACTTCAACGGAATGTGTTCGCATTTCCTCATTTTCGTCACCATTTTTTTTTATAAAGCGTTTTGATGGTTGTTCGGGAGAAAAGTCGAAGTCAGTACTAGGCATTAGGGCGAAGAACATTTAATTTTACAATTTTTCGTTAGTTTCGCTTTCGGGACGAACTAATGTTTTGGCCAAAAATACTGCTGTCCCATTCCAGCCGACTTTCTGTTGTTTTACCAAATTCGTTTTCTAATTTTACTAATCAATTTGTCTGAGTGAAAGTTTTTGCAATATTGTGCACAACCCTTTGAAGCCAAAAAGCGTCCATGAGACCTAGAAGTTTAGATTACAATTATAGGGAATTTTTTTTATTGTATATCGTAAAAGAGAGCACAGCGGAGCATGTTTGGACTTTATTTTAATTTTTCTATTTTTTTTTTTTATTTTTAATATTTTCGGTTATTTTTTTTATTTTTAGGTTCTTTGTGTCGCACTCTGCTATGTCGTAAATGGTTTAATTATGAGGGTCTACTCGAGAAGGGCGCCCAATGCAATGTGTATTTGGATGAATTGGTAAAGGGATTCTTGCGAGAATCAGACTTTAAAAGACAAAATGAGATATTGCGTGCTGTGTGCGAAGAGTGCAAAAACCTAAATGGCAAAGACACTTCCCTAAAATCTTTTCCAAATTTCAAAAAGTAAATATTTGTGTTCACTGTATTCTACAACAAAACATTCATCACTATTTAACAATTACAGAGCAAATTTCCCTCTTTTCTTTCGGGGTTTGTGTGAGATTCTTATAACGTCTCTTAACGACAAAGTCACCACCAACACATTAAAATCAACGGATAAACTCGAGTTTTGGGAATCTAGCTGCAAGCTACTGAATAAGCTACTGGAGATACTGCAAGGATTAGATATACCGAGAAATTTTCAAATATACCTTAAAGTAAGAAAAACTTGTATATCTGTAATAAATTTAATTGGAAATTCTTGTTCTTATACATTTGTTTCTAGTACTCCCACTTATATTTAAAATTGGTGCTTCAGCATGGATTGCCTGTGTTTGAACAGTATTTGAGAAAAAATCCCGAACGTGTGTGTGATCTGATTAAAACTATGCAGACCACCACCAGATATCTGCATCACTTATGCTGTCATTCCAAAGTAAGTAGTTCTTTATGTTTAAAAATAGGCTATTTCATTAATTTGTAATCGTTTTTATTTCCACTCCATAGGCCATTAAAAATACGGCTATTGTTAGCCAAATTCCTTTCCTAAGAGAGACTGTTGAGAATTATGTATTTCGTATCAAAGCCTTGCTTACAGCCAATAAATGTGCTTCCGTATTTTCCATGGGCAACTTGAAAAATAAAGATTTGCATGGAGATGATTTAATATCACAGGTTTGTATTACAAAAACGGGTGTATTGCCATGGATTTATTTTTACATTGCCTTGAATTCTGTTTTTAGTCCGCTTCCTTGAGTACAGCCACTGGCCAAGATAGTGATGAGGAAATCCCCGAAGATGATGTAAGTGTAGACGAAACAGTTGCAGGAGGCGATGATTCAGAAAATTCACGAAATGAACGAAGTAAATCCTCTTCAAGAAGCAAATGTTTTTAAGTTCTTATGTTCAATGTTAAATTATGCTTATACATATACAAACATACATATATAGTAGCATGTAAGTGGCATATTAAAATGACATATACCTCGTATGAATTTAACTCTTATATCATATCATATATGGGTCGTAACCTCGGTCGTCAGCTGCTTCGCTCAGAGACCGTTGGCTCATTTTGTTCGTCTTTGAAGAGAAGAAGAAGTATACTAATGAAAGGAGAGGGGATGAAAAACTCGAAATTCTTGATTTGTATCATGAGAAGCTCGTCTGAGAGCCACCGTTGACAGTTTGTGGATTGTGGAATGCTTCTTACGTAGTAACTGTAACTGCAGCCGCGGACATCCTGTGGAGAGTTGTTGTTGTGACCACATTTTTGCATGTGGAAGTAACGATCCATGTCAAGCTCTCTAGGTGACCAAGCTGTTTTCGGTCCATAGGACTGATCGATGGTTATTTTTATAGGCGCCAATAACTCGCCTTGTCATATCGAGAATCATAGGCACTCAGTATTTAAGTAAAAGACTCTCCTACAATATTCCAGAATGACCAAAATGTCGTGTACCTGAACGGAGTCCATCCATAATCATTTGCCTTTACTCTACGAATGCAGGGTAATAACACAAAAATTACTCCATCGTATTCCCAGTCTGCTCGTCAACCACCTCATTCCCCGCCACGTCTTGATTGTCCAGGACCTGGTATGGTTCAAAATACTCTGCATCTCCTATTTAACCTTGACCAGACATGGCCCAGCAAAACTATATTTTGCGGGGTGGTTCGCAAAAAATCTAATTTTTTGCATACCCCCAATTTTAACACCAAAAACCCGAATATGAAGTCCGTTTTTGGGGCTCGCATCTCCTATTTAACCTTGACCAGACATGGCCCAGCAAAACTATATTTTGCGGGGTGGTTCGCAAAAAATCTAATTTTTTGCATACCCCCAATTTTAACACCAAAAACCCGTTTTTGGGGCTCGGACCAGTGGACCCCACGTTGACATTTCAATTTACGGCATTTGTCACTCAAGGTAGTTTCTTTGGGGATTGAGTTTTGTTGTTGTGCTCTTAATTGTACCATGAGAGCTGTACCACTCTGGGTTACCGAAGCTCGTGAACAATTGCTATGTTTTATTTTAGTCCTATCCAGTGCACGTTTATTCGTATAAACGCACCATAAGCTAATGGCAAATTCACTAATTACAACTTAGACACCGATACAAGGCGATTACGATTTGCTAAATGTCAAATGAAATCGATATTTAAAAAAAATCGATTCTTCTGTTGGCGAAGCAAAAACGTCTAATCGTCCATTTCGTTTTTTACTGTATCACTGGCTAGAACTCTGGTTCAGCGCTGCTCAAAACGAAGAGATTTGAATACCTCGACCAGATTTCTAATTAAAAATGGTAAATATTTGCAACTTCTTACTACATTACAAGTTAACAAGACCAAAGGTTTTGTTCTAGACCAACAATACCTTTTTTCTAGCTGGCTTAATACACGTGTGTGTTTAATAGACTTAACCTCAATTTCGTTCATTTCTTTAGGCTGCTGCAGGCAAAGATATTGAGAAACCCCAAGGTGCTGATTCCTCATCGGTACATCGCATCCGTATCACCTTGACCTCCAGGAATGTTCGTTCTTTGGAAAATGTGTGCCGCGATTTGATCAATGGCGCCAAAAACCAAAACTTGCGTGTAAAGGTATGTAACTTTATATTAGTATATGCACGTTTGGACAACACTGTGATGCATTTGCCTGGAGGTTTTGCTACGTCGAAAGGCTTAATCTAGTCATATTAAATGCTATATCAATTTCAACTTGAACTGGACATTATTCTCAATTTATTTCCACAAATTGAGAAATATTTTATGGTTCAAGTAACATGCATCCAATGCCAACATACCATGAGAATTAACATCAATAATTTGCAATGTGAATATTTCAATTTTTAATTCCTTTTATTTATTTCAGGGTCCCGTACGCATGCCAACCAAAACTTTGCGCATCACCACCCGTAAAACACCTTGTGGTGAAGGTTCCAAAACTTGGGATCGTTTCCAGGTAAATTGTTATAACATTAGCCATAACAAGTCATGAGTGTGGCAAATCTGATATCGGCTTTGGTGTCAGTCTTTGGACTTTTCAAAACCTTGGCCAGTATCTATAAGATTTGCTTAGATTAAACGCACTCTCATAGTCCCTTTGGAAGATATTCAACTTCCTTATGGCTCTCAGAGTTTTACATTTATATGCACTATATAGATTTTCTCTATATGCTTTTTCCAAATTATTGAGGTCCGTCTTTTTGTTTTTTTTTTTATTGCAGATGAGAATTCACAAGCGTATTATCGATTTGCATTCTCCTTCTGAAATCGTTAAGAAGATCACCTCCATCAACATCGAACCTGGCGTAGAAGTTGAGGTCACCATTGCCAACTAAATACATAACAATACATCATTTTCGATGTATACAAAACTTTTTTTAATAAAAAAAAGATTAAAATCGCTTTAATTTATTGGTATTTTTGATAATTTTAGTTTGAGACAATTTAAATTAAACCTTAGGAACGTGGCTTTAGAGAAAATAGCTAAACTTAATTTCAATCTGCTGTCACCATAAAAAGTCCACAAGTTGCTGGATAGGTTTCTTTAACATTATGAGTGGTATCTGGACCAAGTTATTTGGTCCAAACAGCATGCCTCTAAATACACACACGTCCGTCGTTGTTGTAGCAGTGCTTTGTGCACTCAGGCGGCCGCCCTTGCCGATGAATGATTCCATCGGATTGATCCGGTACGTACAACCGGCTGCCATGGGATTGACACATCCGCGAAGGGAAATTCCACATGGTATACATTTTTTTAATAAACACTGTTACACGCCCAAGTTAGCCAACATTATAAATTTGCCCCATTAATATCTTACAAATATTCCCAGCATTTGCAGGGAATAACCTCTGAAGCAAATCTTGTCTGGTGTTCTCGCCAGCACTCAAATGCCGAACTTTACACTTTGTAGAACTGCGTATGGCTTCACATACGAATGGACCTTTCTATCTTGTCGTTAGGTTAAATTTAGGTCTTCGCGTCTTTTCCTTTTTTTTTTCAAACAAGAATTGCATACGTCAGTGAAAATATTATTTATTTTTGTTTTCTTTAGGTTGTATAATAAATAAAGGAATTTCATAAAATGATTATAAAAATGTATAGAAGAAAAATAAACCTTAGCTGTTACATTTTTTAAATACTTTTGATTAACTGCCGCAGAATAATGTGTGGAATGTTCGTATGGAACATTACATTTTGTGCCTCTAGTAATAATCTGGAACGGGTGCACATGCAATTTTTACAAAATCAGCATAACGTACCATGCTGTTGTTACCAACATTTGCCTCACGAAAAATATTATCAACCTGTAGGCCAGAGGAAAACATAAACATTATTTTTAATAAACCCAAAATGGATACATATCTCTACTCACCTCTCTTCCCGATAAACCTTCACCCCAGGTTTGAAGTAATGTGCGTAATTGACGCGCCGGTATAAGTCCCGTATTTTGAGTATCTGCTGCTTTGAAGGCTCCGATAACCTCATCCGGGAGATTTTCAACTTTTGAATGTTGATGCATAATTTCCAAGAAATCGGCAAAGCTCATTTTACCTCCTTTCTTTTTAAGATAACTTATAAGCTCTTGTATGGTAGGAGATAAGCCCAATGATCTCATGATAACGGTTAATTCATCCAAAGTGGTTATTTGTCCCGAACGAGCAAACAAATAGAAACATTCACGGAATTCTTAAGGAAAAACAAGAACAAGTATTTAGTAATTGGAAGTAAAAGTAAATAAAAGCGTTCTCTGGTAGTTATATTTATATATGTTTGATGAATTAGGCAATTAATATTAATGCTGATTAGAATCCGCATAGGGAGGGAAAATTGATTGTTTAGGAATCAATATATATTGACAATCCGGATTCTATCTTCTACTTCATTGAGAAACAATTATCCAGTTTTCAAACCAGAGTCAAACGATGAAATGTTCTGTAGCTTCTTCTAAGCTTCAGTCATATTTTAATCACTCTTATTTCCGTTTTCGAAGGCGAATATCGACAGCAGTCATAGTCGAAGGCGAATTTCACATTTGTTGGTATTCTGTAACTTCTTCGCCTTCGACAGTTTGATAATAGAAAAATATTGTGGTAAATAAAAAAATATATAAAAGAAAGTTCCATACTCTTTCGACAAACAGGCCCGATGTAGTTTAGAATGCAATTAACTTATATATCGGTCGTTTCCGTCAAATTTGACAATCGAAATCGACTTAGGTGATACCAAATATGTAAACTATTTTTCGTCTTCGACAACCATACTATTTTGTAAAAATTTCGCCTTTGCCAACCGGAATAATGGGTATTATTTCTATAATCACAACTACTCTACCTTTTTGAATTGTGTTGCAAAGAAAGCTTGTTTTTTGGGTGGGGGCCAGTCGTGCATTAGTTTTAACGGTAATAAGTGAATACTGGAGCATGCCAGCTTTCACCTGAAAGCCTCTTATGGATTTGTGAAAATATTTCATATACTAAAGCAGTCTTACTTTCATGAATTGAAACTTACCATCAATATCTTGTTCCTTGAAGTAACGAGCCTGAAATATAAAAGAAATAAAGATATAAAAGAATTGTTAAATGCTGTTTTAATTTCAGGTGAGATTGAGAGATAAAGTTTTTCTGGGAATTATGCTACCAATATTCCACTTATTACAGGCACATATACTTTATAGTTCTAACTTACCATATTAACAGTGTTGGTAAATTATTTGCCCAACAAAATAAAAACAAATAAATGAAAATTAAATAAATTAACAGCAGCGAAAAAAAACTAACTGTGACGACAGGTTGTGATTGACAGGTGACTTTTCTGTGATTTAAGTTTGTGGCTATTAGTGAAACGTAGCGGAGTTAACAAGCAGCGGTAAACTAACGTAAATTGTAAGAAAATTTATTCTGCAGGAAGAGAAATGTAAGGAATATCCCTTTCCGCATTTTCGCTATGTTATACATACCGAAAATTAGCGAACATAAAACTTGCAAACTGAGTCTGCCGAAGTTTTTTTTTCAATTTTAGTAGTAGTAGTAGTAGTAGTATTTATTGAGTCTTTTCTTTTTCGATTACATTGGAATACTGGAATGTACTTATCGATAACAATATAATATACTAAGAACTATTGTTGTTTGGTTCTAATACACGATTATTTGTCTTATTTGCTACTTGCTTAACATGAAGTTGTGTATATGAATGAAAAATCATAACAAATGAATTTTGTAAATAGAAGACTTGCTCCCGGTCCTCACTGTCTCTAACAGAGCTTGATTGTCTGTTAAATAATAAATAATCTTACAATTAAAAAAACATCTAAAACGAAATAACAATAAGTCTGTTAATCACTATATCGAACAGATCGGAATGGTTTAACCAAATAATAAATGTAGTAAAGTATCACAGATCGTGTGTATGAACTATCGAACGTTCAAATACATATATAAGGCAAGATATATCACATTTTCGTTTTGCTATTAGAATATATTGCAGGGTGAGTAAAATTGTAATAATAATAAATTCCTATGATTTAATAAATTAATATGTAAATATATATATACATCCTCATCCTCTATGAGAGCCTGATGTTGTTGTTTGGAAAAAAATTGGTGTGTTATTGCGGATTGATCCATTGTCGGTGGCTTCATTTATGATGGCAACAGGGGATAGATAAACAGAATCAGCCCAAGATGTATGTTCTTGCAATTCAAAGATTTCTTTAATCAATTCGTTATCATGAGTGGCCAACTTTTGCACAAATGTTTTCTGGAGCTTGAACGCGTAAGAACACAGGGGTTCAATTCCAGAATTGTCGTAGATGAAGTTATTAGAATATTTTTTTGTGCGATTTTGATAATTTTTGTTTATGCATCTGCGAAGAATTTTGCGCTCAAAAATTTCCAGTTCTTTGGCTACTGTCGGGGAGACAGTAAACCAGATGGGAAAGCCGTAGATAAGCACTGGTCTGATGGCCACCTTGTATAGCAACAACTTTGTGGATTGGGGTAAGTGTTTGTTGTTTAAAATGTAAGAAAATGCTCCTAGAATTCTTTTTGACTTCTTCAGAGTTGTCCGTGCGTGGGAGTTGAATTTCATCAGCTTGTCAAACGTGATGCCAAGATATTTGATGCTGGATTCAATTGGGATGTTAACGCCGTTGAGTATAAGTTCCAGAGATTTGCTTTGAGGAACCACGTATTTTGGGCATTTCCCAGATGCGTTTCTTATGCAGATTGCCTTTGATTTCCCTGCATTAATTTGTATGCCCCAAGTGTTATAGTAATTATTTATGATATTAAGGTGCTGCGCTGCTTTCCTGAGAGCAATTTCTGGTGAGGTGTCATGTGCATATATTAAACAATCATCGGCATATAAAATTGCTTGGGAATTTTGTGCAACATGGGGAAAGTCATGCAGGAAGTAATTAAAAAGATGCGGTGCCAACACACTTCCTTGTGGCACCCCACTACAAACGGAACCAGAATCGGATAAGGTACCCTGAATGTCAACACAAAATTTCCGATCTGTTAAAAAGCTTTTTATAGTTTTTACAAGATAAGGATCCACCTCCAAATCAATCAACTTATATAATATTCCTTTATGGCAAACTGAATCAAATGCCTTTGCAATGTCAAGGGAAATCGCTACAGTACATACTTGATTCCGTAAATTAGTGGTAATGTCGTTATGGAATTTTAACAATGCATGCTGTGTGGAGTGCGCTTTTCTGAATCCAAACTGGTAACTTGTTATTGGTTCAATAAGGAATCCATTTTCTATCTTCTGTTTCAGGACTTGCTCAAATATCTTCCCGATGTTAGACAATAAGGATATTGGACGAAAATCGGATGGGCTAATGGATTCGGTGTTTTTTTTTATTGGAAGTATTTTTGCTACCTTCCACTCAGCCGGAAAGTACCCATTATTTATGCAGTGATTAAATATGCAAGTAAGTAAATTCACGGTGGAATCAGGGAACTTTTTTACAACAAAGTTGGAGATTCCATCTAAGCCACTGGATTTTTTATTATTCATTAGCTTTATAATGGATTTAACTTTTGCAGGGTCGACGAAATGGAGGCTATCTGCATTCTGAAAGGCATTAAATTCAGCATCAAGTGTGAAAATAGAACGAGGGATGACATTTATGGTGTTTGATATTCTTGAGTGGAAATCTTCAATCGGACGTGGAGGCAAGCTTTCGCGGAAAGTATTTGAGTAAAACTCGTGGAACTGTTGAGCTATATCAGAGCTATTGGTAATTATATCGTTATTTCGGACAATTTGCTGGCAAAATGGAGACTTAGTTTTCCCTGTGATTTGATAAATTTTTTTAAAAGCGGATGGACTAGGTTTAATATCTTGCAGCCTTTTATTGAAGTAATCTGCTTGCTCAATGTTGATGCTTTCTTTTATAATTGTTTTAAGCAATTGTAACTGGTTAGATAAAAGCTTGTACTCACTAGATGTTCTATTGCCTTTCCGGTGGAATATCTTTTTAAGTTCCTTTTGCCAGAGGTGCTTGATTTTATATAGTTTTTTTGTTCTTTCTGAGAGAAGAAACTTATTGTCCTGGATTTGTATCCGTTTTGTGTGATTATCGTGAATAGTATTAAATGATGAGTTAAAATCCTTTATTAACGCGTCTATTTGTGTGTTTTCCAGGTTCATAATAGACGAGGGCATGATGCGGCAAGACGCTGAATCCATGTCTTGCTTAAAATTGCTCCAATTTGTATCCTTATATGATGTAAAGATGCGAGGGGTTCTCATAAGAAGCTCTGTTTGATCCATACGCAGGGACAATTTAATTGGAAAATGGTCTGAGAAGGATGACAAGGATGCAACTTCAAAATTTGGAAGAGTATCATTTAACAGGTGCGGACTGATGAGGAAATGGTCCAAGAATGAAGAACCGTTTGGAAATGATGGAGAAGAATCACAAATTCGGGTGACATCAAGCATGTTGTCTTCAAGCCATTTTCTCATTGTTTTACCATTCATATTTTCCAGTGTATCACCCCAGACAGGACTTTTTGAGTTTAGATCACCTCCAAGGATAAATCCATCAAAATTCCTACAAAGTTGAATGAGTTTTAATAAATCAGACTCAAACTTATGAGTCTGATAGTTACACTGGACGTAAATTGAACCAATTAGATATTTTCTGCGGACACTGTTGTCTAATAGCTCTATTTGAGCAAGGCAAGTATTTATTCCGACATCATTTAGGACAATTCGGTTGAATTGTATAGAATTTCTGACAACAATGCCAACCCCAATAGGCGAATTGTCATAAATAAAGTTGTATCCATTTAATTTAATTTTCCTGTTTCGTTTTAGATGGCATTCTTGAATAAATCCTATATCTATTTTGTCACGATGCAAGGTGTCCTTTAGCTCTATTTGTCGACTGACATCTACCAGTGACCTCACGTTGTATGTTAAAAATTTTATAACTCTATGGTTCATAATTACTTTTTACTTTATTAAGCAGGCGCAAAAATTCTATCTTGGCATCTGACTTTGTCATACTTGCATATTCAGAGAGAAATATGTGTATTTCTTGTTCCAGTGACAGTTCTTCTGGTTCCAGAAAAATAGAAGCTAATTTAAGGAATTGGTCAATTATTGGGGATTTACGTTGCATTGTATTTTCTTGTACAGAAGAACGCGGATGAAAAAGATTAGAAAATGTCTGGCCAGGAGTTCTCATCGACGACCCCACAGCCTGGTTGACATTGGCCCTTACCATAGACCTCTCTTCGATGGCTTTTGAAATCCTTTGCTGTCGGGCGACAGCATACTTTTTGTATGTTGGGCACCCCCGCCAATTAGCTGGATGACCCACCTCATTGCAATTATTGCAAAACGGATCTGAGGAGTCTTCTCTTTTGCGCAGACATTCACCTGGACCATGATTCTGGTCACATTTCACACATTTATACGCGGAATTACAATTCCGAGATATGTGCCCCCAGCGTTGACACCTATGACATTGTATGTCGGATTCCTTCTTTTTCGGCTTCTCCCAAGAAACCACTTGATTCTGTATGCCCCTGATATCAGATATATCAGTAAGCTTCTTACCGGGTAATAGCGAAACTAAAAAAAGACCAGTGTCAGCATTCTTCTTTGTTTTGTATTTTGCTATATTTGCAACTGTGTTCGGTACTTTCTCCTCCAATTCAGCTTTTACATCGCTGATTTCGGTGCTTGAGGTAAGGCCTCGTAATACAAATGACGGTTGTTTCATCTCCTTTGGGGTAAATGAGTACGAATGTACACCTTTCTGACGTAAAATGGCCATCATTGATAAATGGACGGACGGGTCCATAAAGTAGATTTTACTTTTATTTTTATTAATATTTTTTACCTTAAAAGCAGATGTCCCAATTGTATCTCTTAAGGAGTCAACTAGAGCTTTGACATTCACATTAAAAAGGAACATTGGTGGGCACCATTTTAATTTTGGTGCATTGTCATTGTTGCTATTGTTGTTGTTGCCTTTGGCAGCCTGTGTGGCTTGAGTTGATGGAGCAGATACGGAGGCAAAATCAACCTGGGTAAGAACCCCAAGTATACCAAATTGATTGTCGTCCATCTGCTTGTGTTTTTTTAATCTTTCCCTTAATTCAGAGGACTCCAAGTCCTTCAAATCTACGGTGGTTTCGAGCCGTTGTCTCTTGGTGGCATTTATGCTTGTTGTCGCTGTTGCATTGTTGGTAAATATTGCAGTCGTTGCTTGCTGTGAAGTTGATGCCTCCTCCTCCACTGCATCAGAGTCCATCTCGTTGGGAGAAAAACCAGGCATCATATTTGCAAAACCTTGCAGGTGTGATGCCTGTTTTTTTTGATGATTCGGTAAATAATTTATGAATTCTTAATTTTTTGTTTATGTTAAAAAAAAATATACGTCTGTTTAGATTCAGTGTTGCCTACTTTTTCCTTCAATTTTACTGATATCACATTTTCCCTTACGTTACGTTGTTTTACTGTTTTGGCGAGCCAAAACGTCTCAGCTGATGGTCCCTTTTGACATATTACTGTCATTGGAAATACCTTCACAACGTAGACGTGTTTGTTTAGTTTTTTGTTTTTGTATTCGTGGAATTTTTTTAGTTTTGACGTGTCCAGCTGCCAAAGATACTGATCCGCTAAAATTTTTTGTATAGATATTTTTATGAGGCAAAATCTACAAGAAAATTATTGGCTATAATGTTTAAGACAATTATCACATTTTGTATATTGTTTGGGGTCAGTGTGAATGCCCAACGCGTTGCTCCCGGCGTCCCACCGCAACACTATGTAAGTTAAGTAAACTGCATAATTTCCAATCAATTAGCATTACCAAAAGCATAAATTAATACACGTTTTTGGCCTTGTATTTAGCAACAACCTGTTCAACATCAGCAGCCACCTCCACATCCGCAACAGCAACAATACCAACAACAGCAAGTACATCCTAATCAACTGCCACCAGGTGTTAACCCACAACAATATGTGAGTTCGATGCCCTTGGCTTTTTGAGAATATTTATATGAAATTTTATCTATTGGCAATTTTTAGCAACAACAACAACAGCAAGCTCAATACCAACAACAACAACAAATGCATGTCCAGCAACAACAAGTGCCGGTTCATCAGCAAGTACCAGTTCAACAAGTTCCAGTTCAGAATATACCCGTTCATCAGCAAGTTCCAGTTCAACAGGTTCCAGTACACCAGCAGCAGCAACAACAACAACAAGTACCTCAAGGACATGGTGGTCATCATGCACCACATCATGCAGGACACGCCAACCATGGACAAGTGTTAAATGCAGCCAATATTCAAAATGAAAAAGAGTAAGTGAAAATACAGATACAGCAACTTAAAGAAGTTGATGTAGTTCAAAGTCTTTTATAATAATTATCTTAATAGTATTAAAATGTACACACTAATATCTAATTGAGAAAAAGCTGGTAATCCTAGTCTTTATTACGAATTGCTGTTCCACTTAGATTTCAGCTCAGTGATAAAGAACCTAGTCCGAACGGCAAGCCTGACTGAAATACTTCCTGGCGTAGTGACTGATAGCTAAGCTATGCTCTAACGTGGCCACCACGAAATGACATATGAGCCTGATGAGATATATGCCTTAAAATAAGATCTTCTATAGGTTTACCCTTACGCAGTTTGTGTCCGGGGCAAAGGCATGTTTAACATAATTTCATCTGTCATTTAAAAGTTTTGCTTATTGAAGCTATGCGAAGTTTCATGTACACTGTTTAAACATACATACATTTTAAAGGAAATGGCTTCAATTTGAGTAAATATATATTCAAATGCTTTAATGGTTTTCTTTGAAATGTTGTTTTCTTAAGCTTGAAATTTTAAAACCTAAAAATCTATCTGAATTTAATTTTCTTCAAGATATACATATCTTTTTTTCAATTAAAGTTTAAATAAACAAAAACAGTGCCGATAACCAATACCTTATCTCAAAGGTAACCATATCAATAAGTATTAATAATATATTCTTTTGTCTTATCATATTTGCAAATATTTCAAATGATAAGCCTTTGTCACAATAATAAATCATATAATATTCCTTACTTGCTCCAAACCATCAAAAAGCTTATATATGTAAAACCCTATAATATTATGGTCATGTACAATATATTTGTATGTCCATACAGCATATTCGTATATTGAAGGTGGAAACATTAAAATGGTATCTTGAAGCTTCCTAGATATTCGCGTTTTTTATACCCTCCACCATAGGATGGGGGGTATACTAATTTCGTCATTCTGTTTGTAACTACTCGAAATATTCGTCTGAGACCCAATAAAGTATATATATTCTTGATCGTCGCGACATTTTATGTCGATCTAGCCATGTCCGTCCGTCTGTCTGTCGAAAGCACGCTAACTTCCAAAGGTGTAAAGATAGCCGCTTGAAATTTTGCACAAATACTTCTTATTAGTGTAGGTCGGTTGGTATTGTAAATGGGCCATATCGGTCCATGTTTTGATATAACTGCCGTATAAACCGATCTTGGGTCTTGATTTCTTGAGCCTCTAGAGGGCACAATTCTTATCCGATTGGAATGAAATTTTGCACGACGTGTTTTGTTATGATATCCAACAACTGTGCTAAGTTAGGTTCAAATCGGTTCATAACCTGATATAGCTGCCATATAAACCGATCTTGGGTCTTGACTTCTTGAGCCTCTAGAGGCCGCAATTCTCGTCCGATTTGATTGAAATTTTGCACATAGTGTTTTAATATCACTTTTAACAACTGTGAGAAGTGTATTCCTAATCGGTCCATAACCTGATATAGCTGTCATATAATCCGATCTTGGGTCTTGAATTCTTGAGCCTCTAGAGTGCGCAATTCTTATCCGATAGGAATGAAATTTTGCGCGATGTGTTTTGTTATGATATCCAATAACTGTGGCAAGTATGATCCTAATCGGTCCATAACCTGATATAGCTGCCACATAAACCGATCTTGAGTCTTGACTTCTTGAGCCTCTAGAGGGCGCAATTCTCATCCGATTTGACTGAAATCTTGTACATAGTGTTTTGATATCACTTCTAACAACTGTGCGAAGTATGTTCGTAATTGGTCAATAACCTGATATAGCTGCCATATAATCCGATCTTGGGTCTTGATTTCTTGAACCTCTAGAGTACGCAATTCTTATCCGATTGGAATGAAATTTTGCACGACGTGTTTTGTTATGATATCCAAAAACTGTGGCAAGTATGGTCCTAATCGGTCCATAACCTGATATAGCTGCCATATAAACCGATTTTGGGTCTTGACTCCTTGAGCCCCTAGAAGGTGGAATTCTCGTCCGATTTGACTGAAATTTTACACATAGTGTATTGATATAACTTCCAACAACTTTGCCATGTATGGTTAAAATCGGTCCATAACCTGATATAGCTGCCATATAAAACGCTCCTGCTGCTCCTCCGTCCTTATTCATTATACTTTGTTTGTCTAAAAACAGATACTGCGCAAAGAACTTGACAGATGCGACCATAGTGGAGGGTATATAAGATACGCCCCGGCCGAACTTAGCACGTTCTTACTTGTTTGTTTCTCCAAAGTGGAGTCGAACTTAATGTCCATGACATAGCTATGCCTATGGCCAAGGATCTGTTGATTATGCAATTTCTTTTCAGTAACTTTTGAATAATCAAAACTTTTCGCGTAGCATAATTCTCATGGTCATTAAGCTCGACTGCACTTTGGAGAAAAAAACGAGTAAAGTAATTATATACATGACCGGCCTGTAACATGCTTACATAAATAATAACTAAAAAAACACTTTATATGTATATGTGATATATTCTATTCAAAAAGATACATTACCACAACAATCCCATGGCAGCCGGTTTAACGCACCGGATTGACCCGATGGAACCCTCATCGGCAAGGGCTGCCGCCTCAATGTACGTGTTCGTCTTTTTTTCGTCATGGGAGAGGCACATCCCAGACAGCCGGTTGTACGCACCGGATTGACCCGATGGAATCTTCATTCCATTGTCGGTGAGGTGTAACCGGTGCTTGGAGTGGGTACATTTCCGTTCTTGCTCTGGCCTAACTTCGCTACGGGAGTATAGTCATACTGGCTATGTCGCTAGGTGCTGTGCGAACATAGCCAGCAGTGGGTCACAAGCGTCGCCGTCGTCGCCTTCGGCATCCTCGTCGTCGGACTATGTGACCCCCCCGACCTCTCCCGTACGGCAATTTATGCAACGACAGCACCCTAGCCCTACTATTGCCAGGCCAGTGCCGGGAAGTGTATCGTTCTTGGAGTTAAACTGCAACGGACTGCGTGGCAAGATTGATGAGATTCTAGATTTTATGAGTCGGAAGAGCATATCGGTCGCAGCGATCCAGGAGACAAAGCTGACTAACACCTGCAGCTTGCACAGTTGTCACGGCTACAATGTGCTACGTAAGGATCGCTCAAGGAATGGAGGTGGGGGATTGGCCTTCGTTATACACCATTCCGTGCAGTATAGACCTATCTCGCCTGCGGCTGGCGTTAGTGACCCCTACATGGAGTGCATGGGGATAGCAGTCAGGTCCGGTACTGCCGAGATAGAGCTATACAACATGTACATACCGCCGGTCGGTAGCTGTGTCCCAATTAATGGCCAAGTTTACAAGCTCGACATAAGTGGGTTATTATCTGGCCATAATCGTCTGGTTCCAGGGAACTTTTATGCGTATCACACTTCATGGCATTCTCCCCTAGGTAACGACCAGCGTGGCATAGCTTTGGCAGAGCGGATTGAAAGCTCCACGATTTGGACGGTGAATGTAAATGCCCCCACTGGGATTATGAGGAGGTGCAGCAGCTCGCCAGCCATTTCGATTGCAGCCCCTCCAGACATTTCCAAACCGTCATCTCTTTGGGGTCAGACCACCTCCCCATAATTCTCACCATCGACCGACCACCCGACTTCATAACCTCTGAGCTCAGGACGTTTATCAATCAGAAGAAGATCGATTGAGCTGACTTCGGAGAGTATACCTATCGCCGCTTCAGCGAACTGCCAACCCCCTGAATGTGCTAGTGGCCGAGAGGAAATTCCGAAACCTCATTACCACAGCAGCCGGTCGAATACTCCTCTATGGACATACACCTAAGCCAGTAATTGGCTTGTTGTGCGCTCTAAAAATTAAAAAGTTACCTCGAAAAAGAAAATTTTAAGTTTGGAATTCCGTGCTACTTACAAAAACCTTAATCTTTTTCCATACCACTCCCCTACATTGGTTTATGTCTGGTACTGTGTCCCCACATAAGTACCGGTATCTTGTAGTCCTATGTGTGGCGTCCTATGTGTCCCGTTATGATACCAATAGCCCTGCAAGGCAAGTTATGCGGCACCAAAGGCCTTCAGACCTAATAGCCTTACGTCCTTTCTTCTCAAAAGCATGGAACGTATCGTGGATACCATGATTAAGAATAGGACATCCAGCGAACTGCTCAAATTCAAACAGCATGCCTATGTCAAGGGAAGGTCTGTAGAGACTGCCCTGCAAGAGGTTGTGCATAAAATAGTAGAATCCTTCGATGCCATTGGCGGTATACATTGACAATGTGCGGCCGATACACTGATCCAATCCTTAGACCAGTACCGGGTGGACCTTAGAGACTTGAGAAACCATATGCTAAGGAACATGGATTTATTGTGGGTCCCATGACATAAATATAAGTGAGAAAAAGGCAAAAGTCACGCCACAAGGGGGCATTTTATCGCCACTTTTATGGGTGACCACCATAAATCCCGGCAAGGGATAGATGTCTGCGTCACACAAGCTGGAACTTTGAGGTCCGATCTGTATGGCGAGAAGCTTGCTGCTGTGGAATGCTCCACACGGAGTAGCTGCAACGGACAATCAGCGCTACCGAGCGGAGAGTCTCAATGATAGGTCGGGTGCCACCAGGTCTTGCACAAATACTGAGTGCCTATGATGCTCGATATGACAAGGCGAGTTATTGGCTCCTATAAATAACTAATGACCACTCTGTTCTCACGGTGATCGGTCCCTTGGACCGGAACGAACTTGCTCACCTACGGGGGCTTGACGAGGATCGCCACCTTCGTATGAAAATGTGGTTACAACAACAGCAACCACCACCATAAATGACCTATTACTGATGCTGACTGAGGAGGGATTTGAACCTGTCTGCTATGCAGACGTTCTTATAATACTTCTAAGGGTCTTGCATATGGCATATGACTGGGCTAGACCCAGGGGTCTCGTTAACCCAGAGAAGACTGACAAAGGTGGGCCATCCACGAGAATGACAAAGGTGGGCCAATTTGACGCACCACGTTTCCTCAAATACTTGGGAGTGATTTTGGATAGGAAACTTAATTGGAAGTGTCACATTCAGGAGCGTACTGAGAAGGCTCACAGATATTGGGCAATATGTAGATGGGCCGTAGGCTCGAAATCCCCTGGCTCTACAGGAGCGTGATTTGACCAATACTTACTTACCCCTCAGTAGTTCAGTGTACTGCTTTGGAGAAAAAATGCAACAAAACGACAATACAATGGGTTCGGCGAACATATTGTCTTGGCATAGGCAGAGCGATGAGGACCACGTCCACTAGGGCACTGGAGACTATTCTAGATATCCGACCTATTGACATACAGATTAAGTGTGAGGTAGCCACTGCAGCTTAAGGTGATGGAAGAATGGGTTGAGGATGGGAGCAGCTCATACCATGGCGGTATAATGAAGCGACGATAGAAAACCTAGAAGAAATGGAAGACGTTTCCGATCGGATACTCGGATACCTGGGGCTATTACTGAAAGGAAGTAAGAAGGAGGTCAGTATAGCTATTGGTATCAAGATCGGGTGTGTAGCATGCAACTTTTGGTTGTACCTAAATTTGAATTTTGCACCCGCAAGAGTCAAATACAAAATGTTTTTGGGAAGGAAAGCCTAGCGGAAGCACGCAGGTTACCAGCCTTATTGCTCGTCGGTGGGATGGGGTCTTGCTGCTTTCCAACCTACAGCTGCTACGTTTAAAAATTAGATAGTAAAGCGTGCTTCGAGTTTAAATGAAGTGTGGAGATAGAAAATAGGACACAAGAGGCACTTCACAACGACTTTTATCCTAGCTTTTGTGTGCATTTGGGTGTTACTGCACACTGCCCGCCCATCCTGTTCATCAGTTGCACCATATCAGATTCCTAGATGAACCCACTTCGGTTCCCCTGCAAATATATCCGGCTGTTTAGAGGAAATCAGACATTCGGTTTAAAAGTTCAGCGGTTCATTGCAAAGTTAGACATTTTATTAAAACAATTCATTCTCCTTCTTACAATCTAGATTTGGACCTTAGTCCGAGGAAAATATTATTCCAAATTACTGAAACTCACTAGCTTAACTAAAACAGACAACATATCCTAGGCCTCTTTCTTTTCTTTTCTCTATAATATGACCGTATACTTTCAAGCCCAAGATTAGTTGATCAGACTCAAGATTATCAAATAGATATCCATAGGTAATTATAAAAAAAAATCTATATATAAAAAAAAATATATAAACCAAAACAATAAAAATAATATGAAAGAGTAATCTAATTATAAATTCAATTATAAATTCTTAATTGTAACCGCGAAAGAAAAAAAAGTATGAGATGGACTAACAGGTTGGGAACCCCTGCTTTATATAAAGGCACATAAGAATTTTATAAAATGTGTGACAACCGAGGTTAAGTTCAACGGTCGATAGGTGGTAAATAGATGCGTATGTGCAGTTCTATGTAATGAATTAGTAGGTATGTACATAGGTATAAGCTAGCCACCTTGTCGGTCAGTTATACAAAATCAACTAGTAACTGGGTCTGCTTTATAACAACAACGTGAAAAAGAGATCAAATTCGTATTTCCAAAAAAAAATCAAATGAGCCGAAACAACAATAAGCGCGGATGTTCTATGCTTGTGCAAATATTTATTATTTGAGATGCCGGTAGGCATAAGAAGTGAGTGAGGCAATTCAGCAACGCTGAATGTTAAAAAAAACCCGATTTTGAACACTTTGTCAAACAAGCGCAAGTTGGTGATTTATTTTTTTTTTCTATTATATCAAGTACCATTTAAATTTGCATTCGATTTCCCACGAATAGCAAAAAAAAGGCAATAACCAAATCGATGAGACGGTAGCGGTTACCGTCTCTCAGTTTAGAACACTGCAATGCAATTTGGCGCTTACTCCTTTACTCTTAGTGGGGGGAAATCAAATACAATTTTTACCATCCAAGAACAATTAGCACTTACCTGTTTCCATGATCCAACGATGAAAGGCCTTCCATTGGGATGATGATGAAACAGGAGAAAATGGCTGGAAACCAAGTATGTGGTTCTGGTTTTCTTTTTTTTTCAGGTATTAGTATATAAAAAAAAATCACCTCTTTATCAAATAGAATAAATTCTTTGTATGGACTGTTCGCAATATTCTGACCCACGATCGCGCTCCCGAATTTGAACCCTTTTGTTCCCAACTTTTCACTTCTCTCGAATCGCTTATCTCAAATGATTAAATAAAACTATAAAAGGGTATCCTTATTGATCACCCCAGGCAAAGTGCCGGGATCGCTGGCGAGAAACTGGTGTTATTTTTCTTTTTCACAAAATTTCTGGAAATCCTCCATGAGGTCCACACCAACACACTTTCAGACACACCGAAGTTCAAGCTGTGAACAACATGACTTGTACGAGGAGAGGTAACACGGCAACGACACTAGAGTGACTAGTTCTGCGATGGTACAGAAATACGCACGAACCCCTGGATGATGGCAGGGCCGTGAGCTTAACATGCAATTCAGCAGTGATCCTCCTGAGAGAGAGAATCAAGGTTTCCAACCGAACCTGCGCAGTAAAACGAAGGCACTGTTAGTGGGGAAGTCAAGAAAATAGAGACTGAGATGTTCTTACCTAATTGTGAAGCCCATCACAATAAAGAGACGAAACAAATGAGATGTAAAAGAGACCACTTGCAATATCCAAATATTTCAAAACGTCGGCCAGGCAACATGGCCAGTTACACAGACACCAATAAACCCATGCAAGAAGGGGACACTATCAGTGTTTTTGGTGGATTTCGAAAATCTTTCATCCAAAGCCTTGCTTTTCTCCTCAAAGTCGAATCGAGAAAAATAATTGTTCGCACTGAACAAAGATGCCTGGTTTCAGGAATAGAAAGCATTAAGGCAAGGGTGATTTTGCGGCCAACATCCGAAAACTCACTAGGGAATGAAATTTCGAAACACACGCCAAACAATAATCTCATAGGAGAACTCAACCACAAAAAAAAATATTGTAATTTGGATTAACCAAGTGTAACCGACTGGTGCGAACTTGTTGAAAGTTTAACTGGAATGCATGTAAAATGCCCTTCAACCTATAAATATAACCTCTGTTCGCATAACATGGCAGCAGGTCTAGCGGAATTCTTCTATATACAAGACCGGTATAGCATATAGCAAAACCTACTCAAAGAGCCACTTGCATCGGCTACTTCTTATTTCTTCCCTTCTTCAAAGAGATACAACATCTCTCTTGAACTTAATGCATGTCACAAAATGCACTCTTAGCCAAAAGCATGAAGTTGCAATTGGAAACGCAACCATTAGGATCATAAAACGGTGCCTACTTTTCAGCGCCCAAATACCCAAAGCCGAGATACAAACACATTCTGCTAAACAAACAAAAATGGAATCAATATTTCAAAGTAAACACGCACACATCTACTAGCGCCACTACATTTACCCCCCAACCAAAATCGGAGAACCGGGTTGAAAGCCCAGGTGAGCTGATCCCGCTGGTAGATGTGAGCTATTGCCGAATGTCCTTCGCATGATAATTACCAATCGGTCTGCCATGCAAGTCCTCGAGCTCATAGTAAGATTTACCAAGTCTACGACGAATGCGAGCCTTGAGAAATGTAGGTGCCAACTTGGAATTATAGCCGCGTTCGAAGTTACTCAACCGAAAATTGCGCCGATAAACCTCCTGACCAACCTCATACGAAACCTCTTTAGACCTCAGATTATATGCCTTCTCATTTCTCTCGAATTGTCGACGCATGTATTCACTCGCCTTACTACGAATAATTTCAAAGGAATCATCTCGATCAAACTGAATCATACGGTCTTCCAGCATATCCAAATTCCGCAACAGGCGATAGGAAGATCCGTTTGTCACCATGTGCTGTCCAAAAGCCATTCGATAAGGGGAAGTACCTATGGCCGAGTGCATAGTAGATCTCAGAGCACATGAAATATTGCCAAGCTGGGCATCCCAGTCCCTCTGATCGATCTTAACATAAGCTTTAATGGCGCTGAGAACACTTCTATTCACTCGTTCAGAGGCGTTCGCCTGCGGAGAATGGACTGCGGTATACATGTGGGACACCCCATACCGTTTGAGGACATCGTTAAATTTGTTGGCTCTAAATTGAGTGCCATTGTCTGAGACGACAGTCTCGGGGACACCAAATGTTTGAAACAGCTCCTCCAAGTATAAAACAACGCAATCTGCCGTAAATTTCCTAACAGGGTGAATAAAAGGGAACTTTGAAAAATGGTCTAAAACCACAAAGATACCTACGTTACCCAATTTGGACCTAGGATATGGCCCCAAGAAATCCACAAAGATCTTCTGAAAGAATCGAAAGGTTTCACCAGTGTTTCCCATAGGCGGTCTTATCGTCTGGTTGGGATGTTTTGTCATCTTACACACCTCACAGGAATTAATGTATTCCTTGACATCGTTCACCAAGTTAGGCCAATAGTAGAACCTTCGAATTCTTTCCAGTGTTTTATTTATCCCCGAATGTGCAGATAGGGGATCATCATGATGTCTCTGCAGGAGCTCAGGAACCAGTTCTCGTGGAATCCACAACTTCCACGCCATGTCATCCGTTGTTCGGTCACCAACGGCATGTTCCGTTCGCCTATACAAATACCCATCAATTATCCTTAGGTCAGGGGTGCGGTTAATGTTATTTCCAACCCTTCTAAGCAGGTCTAGGTAGTCATCGGAATGAAAGTGTGCAGACTGCAGGTCTACAAATACCCCTCGGTCATTCCCTACTTCGGACACATATAAGACCTCAGATAGGTCGTCAGAGTTGGTACGAGAAAGAGCGTCAGGAACTACGTTTTGGGATCCTTTTCTGTGTTCAATTTTAAACCGAAAGCCCTGAAGCTTTAAAGCCCATCTTGCTAGTCGACTACTGAGGTCTGTTTGGGACATGAGCCACTTCAAAGAAGCATGATCTGTGATCACTGTGAACTCGTGTCCCTCTACATACGCTCTAAATTTCTTTATGCTTAACATTGCTGCCAAACACTCTTGTTCGGTGACGCTGTAATTACGTTGGGCTTGGTTGAGTTTCTTAGACATAAATGCTATCGGAAACTCATCACCCTCCGCATTTTTCTGCACCAATACACTTCCTATGCCTGTTTTGCTAGCATCACAGTGAATGTAAAATGGCTGTGAAAAATCAGGGCTATGCAAAACAGGTGACGAAATCAAGATGGTCTTTAAATCTTCAAATGCCTTTTGAGCCTCATCATTCCACAAAAACTTTCTATTCGCTTTCAAAAGATCAGTTAACGGGGTCGAAATTGCAGCATAATTCCTGATGAATTTCCTGTACCAACCTGACATACCTAAAAATCGTCGGAGTTGTTTTACAGACCTAGGTGTTGGAAATTCAGTTATGGCCGATATTTTTTCTGGGTCTGCACGAATAATCCCGTTCCCAACAACGTGACCTAAATAGCGGACTTCGGTCACACAAAATTTGCTCTTCTCAACATTTATTGTGAGTCCAGCTGCACGCAAACACCGAGCCACTTCCTTTAAGACTTCCAAATGACGCTCGAAAGAAGCAGATACCACTAAAAGATCATCCAGATAAACGAACACTTCGGTCCGGAGGGTCGGCGGTACCACACGGTCCATAAGTCTAGACATGGTCTGGGGGGCGTTACAAAGCCCGAAAGGCATGACCTTGAAGTGGTACAGCGGCCTACCGGGAACCGTAAATGCCGTCTTATCTTTCGAAGAGTCTTCTAGAGGTATTTGCCAAAAAGCGTCTTTCAAGTCAAGACTGCTTATAAACTCAGCCTTTGGCAAACGGCTTAAGATGCCGTCTATCTGAGGAAGTGGATAGGCATCACCTATCGTCACGGAGTTCAATTTCCTACTGTCTAAACAAAGTCTGTTTTTGCCGGGTTTACGATGAAGAACAACAGGTGACGACCAAGCACTTTTCGATTCCTCAATAACTCCCATCTGCAACATTCTGTCAAGTTCATCATAGATGACCTTTTCTATAGCTGGAGACACTGAAAAATGCCGTTGTTTAATAGGGCGCGCATCGCCAGTGTCTATGACATGGCTCAACAAGTCGGTCTTACCAAGGCCTTCTTTCAAAAACGAAGGAAACAAGTTAACAACATTCCTTAATTGAATACGCTGCTGCGCTGTCAATAAGCGTTGCTCCGAAATTTCACCCACATGAACTGGTGCAAACGGCAGAAAACTAGAGGGAAACAAAGCAGCAGGAAGTAAACCGTACAGTCGCCAGAAGTCCATTCCCAAAATTAAATTTTGAGACAAACTCGGAACGACATACAAAACTATTGGCAACTCCTTCTCTTGGAAAACAATCTTCGTGTTCAAAACGCCTACAACATCTTGTGGTCTCCCATCCGCAGTATTTACACTGATGCTCAACTTTCTAAATGCAACGTTGGAGTTCACGAAATCAACAGCAGCCTGAGAGCCTAAACAAGAAACGGATGCCCCAGTATCTAAGAGCCCAACCATCTTCTTTCCCAACAAGTGGACCTCCGCATAAGGACGGACATCTCCTGGCTTATCAAAAATAGAAACTGAAAAACATCTCTTGCAATACCTTATTCTCTTCCAAAATTCTCGCATACGACGGCTTGACCTGTCTACTCTAGGGGTTTCTCCGAAAAATTCTCGCCCTCACGTTCCTATAGTTCTCAAGCCGTTCATGAAAAGGTATCCAAGGCCTAGGGCCATTAGGGACAATAGTACCAGATGTGGTGACGTCATCATTTGAATTCAAAGTCACAGACATTTTGGCTACGGGAGGTCTTAAAATAGTGATGGACTGATGGGTGGCTAGTGGTTTCTGGCTTTGGGGGCACCCTGTGGTGCACTCGCCTGGAAGTTTTTTGGCTGGCTATTGCATTTCTCACAGTGAGACTTATACGTCTCTGGAGCACCACAACCATAGCAAAATATAGTGCGATCTGCCACGCAATCCTGGTAACGATGACCTGAAACCCTGCAATTCCAGCATGCCGAATTAATAGCGGAAACATTTGGCTGACACTCCAAAACTTCCGATTCTGGCCCCTCAGAATGTTCGACCTCAAAAACTCTTTTACTAAAAGGAACAGTTTTGCCAACTACCACACCAACATTAAGTTTACGGCGCATGTCCTGCAAGAAAAATTCTCTCCTACGACAAATCCCACGCAACTGGCTAACCGAATCAACCGATAAGTTAAGTATCTCATGCTGTATGTCTGGCAATAGATTCCTGCGGAGGATCTCAACAAGGGTCCTGTCACTCAAAGGCTCTGCAAGTCTATCCACTAATTCCAAGACGGATTCATAAAAGCTGTCAAATGTCTCATTGACTTTCTGTTTCCTGTCCCTAATCATCTCCCTTAGGTCGATGTCAGTGCGGGAATCTTGATACTGTTGCCTCAGAGAACGACAGAGGTCTCTCCATTGAAAGTTTGGACACGATTCATGAAAACGCCAAAACCAATCGTTGGCTTTACCCTCGAACAATGCGCCTGCATTACCGCATAACACTGCGAAATTCCCATTCAAAGTCTGCTTGGTTAGAGCCTCAACCCTATAGATAAATTTATCCACAGATAAACTGCTGGAATTGCCGGTGAACTTAAGTCTCCAATTCAACATGATCTGACTGACTTTATCGGGCCTAAAAACCAAATCAGAAAAGGTATTTGATCCACCATTGTGAGATCGGTTCAAAGCGCTACCCGCTTGATAGAAATCTGCACCAGTACTAACATTGTGACGACTATCATTGGTCGGGGGCAAGCCTAACAGCTGCTCAAATGTCCGCTGTTCAACATCATCTACGGTCTGCATGCTCGGGTTTCGGTTGGAAGTGGAAGGGCCTGTCATGTTCCTGGTAGAATAGGCCAAGCTCAATCTAGACAAACTGGCTTCCAAGCTATTCTCAATCATCTTCGAAATCTGTCCCGACAAATTTGTCATAATCACTGTCTGCTGCTCTGCCAAAGCAGTTGCAACAATATCCTTCAATAAATTCTCATCGACTGACGAAACAGACGTAGGAATACCAGCTGCCACCCGAGCCTGATCAGTGCTAACCAAATCAGTAGCTCGACCTGCATCGAAACTTTTAGCCTTGGAGGATGACCGTGTTACAATCTGAGTCGGTGGCTTTCGGGATGAACCCGATGCAGTTGGCGCTGAATCCTTAACAATTTGCACACCGCATATGGGGCAGGAAGTCTTACTTCGTACATAGTCATTAATGCAAGGCTTATGAAATACGTGCTTGCAAATGGTTTGGGTGATACTCGTCCTATCCACAATAGCCGCATTACAAATAGTGCAAATTTGCTCTGCGTCTACGGCCGCATTAACGTCCTCAGTGCTACGCCGAACTGACATTGTAACAAAAAAATCGTATATCTAATAAAAAAAAACAAAATTATAAGATATGGCCTAAATGAAACCAAAGGCTAACACCTGAGCTAGTAATGAAAATTCAAATTCAAATATGGGGTTTCATGTCTGATTCCTCACACGAACCGGATATGAAATGGGGGGATTCAAAAAAAATGAAATTAAAATTCCGGATAAAAGTCAATGAAGTTAGGAGAAAAAAGATAGTAAGGACAGAGAAAACAAAGGGCCTTTACGACGGATGGTAAAGTCATCTATAACATTTCCATGGTCCAGTCATAAACAAAAAGAAGGTAAAACATATCCCGATAAGAATAAACTTCAGGTCAGTCCTAGGAAGAATTATCCCAAAATCCAAATTCCAGAAAGCCTTTCCATCGACAAATGATCCACAGGATAAACACACACACATAAAGTCGTATGAAACCCTTGCCGGTTATAATCGAAAGCACTCCTGCTTTGCACGATAAATAAATTCCAATGCAATTGTTTCACACAGTAGAAAAATGATAGAAATAAAATAAAAAAAAAGGTATGAAATTATTAGAGAGAGAAGAAAAATGAAGCCGAATAGGTAGTAACAAATCAAAACCAATTGATTTGAGTTCCTCAGAAATTTAGAATTTCTAGGTTGCACATCAGCACTATCCTATTCGGGCCCCACGTTGGGCGCCATTTAATGTAGCATGCAACTTTTGGTTGTACCTAAATTTGAATTTTGCACCCGCAAGAGTCAAATACAAAATGTTTTTGGGAAGGAAAGCCTAGCGGAAGCACGCAGGTTACCAGCCTTATTGCTCGTCGGTGGGATGGGGTCTTGCTGCTTTCCAACCTACAGCTGCTACGTTTAAAAATTAGATAGTAAAGCGTGCTTCGAGTTTAAATGAAGTGTGGAGATAGAAAATAGGACACAAGAGGCACTTCACAACGACTTTTATCCTAGCTTTTGTGTGCATTTGGGTGTTACTGCACACTGCCCGCCCATCCTGTTCATCAGTTGCACCATATCAGATTCCTAGATGAACCCACTTCGGTTCCCCTGCAAATATATCCGGCTGTTTAGAGGAAATCAGACATTCGGTTTAAAAGTTCAGCGGTTCATTGCAAAGTTAGACATTTTATTAAAACAATTCATTCTCCTTCTTACAATCTAGATTTGGACCTTAGTCCGAGGAAAATATTATTCCAAATTACTGAAACTCACTAGCTTAACTAAAACAGACAACATATCCTAGGCCTCTTTCTTTTCTTTTCTCTATAATATGACCGTATACTTTCAAGCCCAAGATTAGTTGATCAGACTCAAGATTATCAAATAGATATCCATAGGTAATTATAAAAAAAAATCTATATATAAAAAAAAATATATAAACCAAAACAATAAAAATAATATGAAAGAGTAATCTAATTATAAATTCAATTATAAATTCTTAATTGTAACCGCGAAAGAAAAAAAAGTATGAGATGGACTAACAGGTTGGGAACCCCTGCTTTATATAAAGGCACATAAGAATTTTATAAAATGTGTGACAACCGAGGTTAAGTTCAACGGTCGATAGGTGGTAAATAGATGCGTATGTGCAGTTCTATGTAATGAATTAGTAGGTATGTACATAGGTATAAGCTAGCCACCTTGTCGGTCAGTTATACAAAAACAACTAGTAACTGGGTCTGCTTTATAACAACAACGTGAAAAAGAGATCAAATTCGTATTTCCAAAAAAAAATCAAATGAGCCGAAACAACAATAAGCGCGGATGTTCTATGCTTGTGCAAATATTTATTATTTGAGATGCCGGTAGGCATAAGAAGTGAGTGAGGCAATTCAGCAACGCTGAATGTTAAAAAAAACCCGATTTTGAACACTTTGTCAAACAAGCGCAAGTTGGTGATTTATTTTTTTTTTCTATTATATCAAGTACCATTTAAATTTGCATTCGATTTCCCACGAATAGCAAAAAAAAAGGCAATAACCAAATCGATGAGACGGTAGCGGTTACCGTCTCTCAGTTTAGAACACTGCAATGCAATTTGGCGCTTACTCCTTTACTCTTAGTGGGGGGAAATCAAATACAATTTTTACCATCCAAGAACAATTAGCACTTACCTGTTTCCATGATCCAACGATGAAAGGCCTTCCATTGGGATGATGATGAAACAGGAGAAAATGGCTGGAAACCAAGTATGTGGTTCTGGTTTTCTTTTTTTTTCAGGTATTAGTATATAAAAAAAAATCACCTCTTTATCAAATAGAATAAATTCTTTGTATGGACTGTTCGCAATATTCTGACCCACGATCGCGCTCCCGAATTTGAACCCTTTTGTTCCCAACTTTTCACTTCTCTCGAATCGCTTATCTCAAATGATTAAATAAAACTATAAAAGGGTATCCTTATTGATCACCCCAGGCAAAGTGCCGGGATCGCTGGCGAGAAACTGGTGTTATTTTTCTTTTTCACAAAATTTCTGGAAATCCTCCATGAGGTCCACACCAACACACTTTCAGACACACCGAAGTTCAAGCTGTGAACAACATGACTTGTACGAGGAGAGGTAACACGGCAACGACACTAGAGTGACTAGTTCTGCGATGGTACAGAAATACGCACGAACCCCTGGATGATGGCAGGGCCGTGAGCTTAACATGCAATTCAGCAGTGATCCTCCTGAGAGAGAGAATCAAGGTTTCCAACCGAACCTGCGCAGTAAAACGAAGGCACTGTTAGTGGGGAAGTCAAGAAAATAGAGACTGAGATGTTCTTACCTAATTGTGAAGCCCATCACAATAAAGAGACGAAACAAATGAGATGTAAAAGAGACCACTTGCAATATCCAAATATTTCAAAACGTCGGCCAGGCAACATGGCCAGTTACACAGACACCAATAAACCCATGCAAGAAGGGGACACTATCAGTGTTTTTGGTGGATTTCGAAAATCTTTCATCCAAAGCCTTGCTTTTCTCCTCAAAGTCGAATCGAGAAAAATAATTGTTCGCACTGAACAAAGATGCCTGGTTTCAGGAATAGAAAGCATTAAGGCAAGGGTGATTTTGCGGCCAACATCCGAAAACTCACTAGGGAATGAAATTTCGAAACACACGCCAAACAATAATCTCATAGGAGAACTCAACCACAAAAAAAAATATTGTAATTTGGATTAACCAAGTGTAACCGACTGGTGCGAACTTGTTGAAAGTTTAACTGGAATGCATGTAAAATGCCCTTCAACCTATAAATATAACCTCTGTTCGCATAACATGGCAGCAGGTCTAGCGGAATTCTTCTATATACAAGACCGGTATAGCATATAGCAAAACCTACTCAAAGAGCCACTTGCATCGGCTACTTCTTATTTCTTCCCTTCTTCAAAGAGATACAACATCTCTCTTGAACTTAATGCATGTCACAAAATGCACTCTTAGCCAAAAGCATGAAGTTGCAATTGGAAACGCAACCATTAGGATCATAAAACGGTGCCTACTTTTCAGCGCCCAAATACCCAAAGCCGAGATACAAACACATTCTGCTAAACAAACAAAAATGGAATCAATATTTCAAAGTAAACACGCACACATCTACTAGCGCCACTACAGGTGTAACGCCGCTAGGAAAATTCCATAAATGAATCCCTTTCTGGACATTGATATGGAGAAAACTTTCCATACTACTGAGTATCGAACACTTCGCACAAAAGATTGACTCTGACAAATTGAAGGCCTATTTATAGCAATTTCTTAAAACGTAACACTGTCTTAGAACAGCATGGGCGCCGAACACTGTGGAACAGCGAAACAGTCGGTAGGACGGCGAAAATCCTAAGTGGTGACCCGGATCGTAAGAAAATGAGGCTATTATTGAAATGAAGTAAGAAAGAGGTCAGTATGGCTATTGATGTCAAGATCGGGTGTAACGCCGCTTGGAAAATTCCATAAATGAATCCGTTTCTGGACATTGATATGGAGAAAACTTTCCATACCAAATAACAGTACTGAGTATCGAACACTTCGCACAAAAGATTGATCCTGACAAATTTTAGGCCTATTTATAACAATTTCTAAAAACACAACACTGTCTTAGAACAGCAATCTTAGAGCGGAAGCTTAACTGCGAGCTACCGGGAGCGTCCACAGGTTAGAATAGGTTTAAGTGGCAGTCTGCCATCAGACTCACTTAGACGGAAGATGCCTTCTACTTCCTACCGTTGAACCATCCAGATCGCTTTAAAAAGCCCAATAACTTGCGAATGTTCACATCCGCGAAATCAGACAGGTTCTCAAAGAAATGAGAACCTAAAGTGGGACTCCTCCTAACTGCTAGTGCGGGACACACACACAGAAGGTGTTCTATAGTCTCTTCTTCCTCGATGTCCATACAGCTTCTGCAAAAGTCGTTGCAGGCAACCTTCAGTTTGTCAGAATGTTTTCCAATTCGACAGTGACCTGTCATGACGGACACAATGACTGAGACGTCTGTTCTAGCCAATGCCAGCAAAGCAGTAGACCTTTTCAAGTCTAGATGAGGCCACATAGTTTTGGAATGCTCACAGCCCCCTCTTTGTGACCATCTATCATTCGTTGTCCTTCGGGCCTGGTCCTGAAAACTTAGCTTACATGCCGCTAGAGGCATACCCACAGATTCCAGTGTCCCTGGAGTGTGTAGGGTAGTTCCTAATCTCGCAAGCTTTACAATTCCCTGGGATATCTCTGTGGCCCGCCACCAAGAACAGGTGAATTTTGAACTGTTCAGCCATCTTGTTGAGAGATCTGCAACAGTCGAGGGCGGTTTTTGTGTTCAGAAGGGATTTAATGGCTGCCTGGCTGTTTGAGAAGATATTTATGCCAATCGTCGTAATGACATTATATCTTAGCCATTCCACCACATCCTTATTTGCAAGGATCTCCGCTTGATACACACCGCAGTGGTCGGGTAACCTCTTCGATATGACCACTTTTAGATCTTTAGAGTACACCCCAAAGCCCACCTGGTCGTTTAGTTTGGAACCATCAGTGGTTCCACAGTGTCCGTATCCGCCACATGACCAATGAGAAAGCTCCCTTAACCTCACGGCAATGGTCGCTGCAATTTGGGTAGCCACAATGTCCAGAGACATAAAATGTAGCATTACATTCAGTGAATCAGATGGTGTCGTCCTCAGTACAGCTGTGATGCACAAACAGGCCATCTTTTGGATCCAGTTTAGTAACCTCTTCGATATGACCACTTTTCGATCTTTAGAGTACACCCCAAAGCCCACCTGGTCGTTTAGTTTGGAACCATCCGTATAGAAGTCTATATAATTTCTGTTACCAGGGATATCGTAGTTCCAATCGGTTCTATCAGGAATAGTGGTGCAGTAATTTTTATCAAAAAGCGGCTCAGTGTAATCCACACAGCCTGGAACATCGGACATTGTTTCAAGGATAACACAGTGTCCGTAGCCGCCACATGACCAATGAGAAAGCTCCCTTAACCTCACGGCAGTGGTCGCTGTAATTTGAGTAGCCACAATGTCCAGAGGTATAAGATGTAGCATTACATTCAGTGCATCAGATGGTGTCGTCCTCAGTGCGGCTGTGATGCACAAACAGGCCATCTTTTGGATCCAGTTTAGTATTGAGCAGTAGGTGGATTTTTGAAGCGCCGTCCACCAGACCACAGCACCATATAGGGTTATAAGTCTGACAACTGCAGTATATACCCAATGCATGATACGCGGTCCAAATCCCCAAAGCGTCCACAGGTTGCGGATAGTGGAATGCTCTTTACGGAGTAGGTGCAATGGCAGTCGCGGAAAATTAGCGCCATCGAGCGGAAAGTCTCAGTGAGGTGGCCTGGAGGCACCAGCTCTTGCACAAATACTGAGTGCCTATGATGCTCGATATGACAAGGCAGGTTTTTGCAAATGCAAATTTTGGCCATGAACATTCCATTAAGGAACAGGGGCAAACTTCTCACATATCAATGAGTGCTGTCCGATTAAAGTTTTTTTTAAGTTCGTTGATAAGGGGCCTTTGGAGGTCACTGTAGCGCAGAGGTTAGCAAGCCCGTCTATGACGCCGAACGCCTGGGTTCGAATCCTGGCGAAACCATCAGAAAAAATTTTCAGCGGTGATTTTCCCTTCCTAATGCTGGCAACATTTGTGAGGTTTTGTGCCATGTAAAACTTCTCTCCAAAGAGGTGTCGCACTGCGGCACGCCGTTCGCACTCGGCTATAAAAAGTAGGCCCCTTATTATTGAGCTTAAACTTGAATCGGTCTGCACTCATTGATATGTGAGAAGTTTGCCCCTGTTTCTTTGTGGAATGTTCATGGGCAAAATTTGCATTTGATAAGGGGCCTCCTTTTTATAGCCAAGTCCGAACGGCGTGCCGCAGTGCTACACCTCTTTTTGAGGGGAAGTTTTACATGGCGTAGTACCTCAAAAATGTTGCCAGCATTAGGAGGGGCAAACCAACGCTGACAATTTTTTTCTGATGGTCTCGCCAGGATTCGAATCCAGGCGTTCAGCGTCATAGGCGAACATGCCAACCTCTGCGGACGGTGGCTCCTTTAAATAACCAATGGTCACTCTGTTCCCGTGGCGATCGGTCCTATGGACCGGAATGAGCTTGCTAACCCACAGGAGCTTGACGTGTATCGCCAACCCCACATGAAAATGTGGCTACAACAACAGTAACAACAACCAATCTAAACTTTATTTCCCAAATTCTCGTATTTTCCAGGCATATTCAAGAGCATTTGCATGTACCAATCGATACCAGCAAAATGTCCGAAGCCGAATTGCAATTTCATTATTTCAAAATGCACGATTCCGATAACAACAACAAACTAGATGGCTGTGAATTAATCAAATCCTTAATACATTGGCATGGTAAGTTGGACACACAAAATTTTGAGTAGTCACGCAACTTTTATGAAATGACTTTAATATTCAAGCATTCACTTAAGCTTTATTTCGAAACTAAAATTGGATTTGTTGTGATTTTTTCTTTGTTTACTTTCATATTTTATCCACTCCACGCATTAATTACCATCATTACCATTGCCATAAATTTGCACATACATATTCGAAAAAAAATATGTGTGCTTCTTTGTGTTGAATTTATATCTGTCTCCATTGCAAAAATAAACAAACAAAAAAAATTTAAACATTTTTACATGGTAAATGGTATTTTGGGTCTATCATAAAATGGTTTACGGTTGGATCCTACTCTCTCATCATTCTAACCATAACAACAAATGGACAAATTTGTACTACGACGACTCAACTACGACATATCTATAATACCTACCTACCTATGAAAATACATTAAAAGAGCAAGGCAGTAAGGAGGGTACTGATGGTCAACAGCCTCATGTGGAGGAAAAAATTTTCACCGATGAAGAGCTGGTGGCTTTAATTGATCCCATCTTGCAAATGGACGATTCTTCGAAAGATGGTTACATAGACTATCCAGAGTTTATGAGGGCCCAACAGAAATCACAACAGCAACAACAGCAGCAGCAACAACAACAACAACCACAAATACAACAGACATAATTGGCTCCATTATGTGTGATTTCTAATACTTAGCATCTTCCCTTTTTCCCTCAAAATTTGTGTTTCTTATGTACCTTTCTTGTTTAACTTGGAAATCTCCACGACCCCTATCTCCCTTACTTAACAATTCCAAATTGATAGCTCCATTTTTCGAATATCTATATATATTTTTTTACACAATCTTTAGTGTTTTATTCTCTATTTTTTTTTTATTTCATTCATAAGTTTTTAGGTTCTTTTTCTACTTTAAAAAAAATGTTAAAAATGACTGATTTAAAAAGCTCAGTTTAAGAAATTTGAACAAAAACAAAAGAAAATAATAAAAAAAATGTGCAATTGTTAAAACAAATGCATTAAAAACGAACAACCACAACAAACAAACAAACAAACAAAACGAATAAAGTTGAAATGACATTTTATGAAAGTAGCATATGCATAATTGGGGAGGTATAACTTTAAGAAGCATGTCATTTAGCGTTTTTACTACATTCTTTCAATGGTTGTGGGGTGAGGCGGCAAGCTTGTGTCTCCATTGCAGCATCTTTCTAATTTTCAAAATTAAAGTTTCATAATATTTTCGCTTACCCAAAACTCCGATTCTTTTAGTTGAAGAAGAAAAGGACAAGGACGACAAGGAAAAGAAAGAAAACAATGGCACTGGAGAAAAGAGTGGCACTACCTATACCGATGAAAATCTGGCTGATGTGATTGATTATGTCTTGAATAGCATGGATGTCAATAGAGATGGCTATGTCGATTATGCTGAATACCGCAAGAGCGAAGCGGAGTCTGCCAAAAACAATAAGCAGTAGAACTATACCTGATTAAATTTAGTGCCAAATAACTCCTTATTTTTTATTATCTTAAAAAAATTTTTCCAATATTTGTTATATACTTGAATTGTTGACAACGCAAAATCATACCATGACTTATAATTTTCATATACATATACTTTTTTTTAATAAAGAATATGTGTTTTCCTAAGATTAAAGAAAAAAGAATTTAAAAATTTTCAGGATTATAGGATAGTAAATGCAAAATTATGTCAAAGTCAATTTATGAAATTGGGAAAGTAATAGAAACACTGCGGTAAACAATCTCATGGCAGCCGGTTGTACGTACCGGATTGACCCGATGGAGTTCTTTACGGCAAGGGCTAAGGGCTGACTATGGATGCCTATGCTAAAGCATCCATAGTCACGGCCACCTTAGCACAGAGGTTAACATGTCCGCCTATGACGCTGAACGTAAGGGCTCACATCCTGACGAGACCATAAGAAAAACATTTCAGCTATGGAGCTCTCGAACGCCAGGCAGATGAAATTCCAGAACCTTAGGTACTTCTGGTAAAGCATAGTACTGACTTCGAGTTTTCGCCCGAACAGTTGTCAAAACGCACTATAAAAAAAAACATTTGTAAAAAAAATTAGGGACTCAAGAAGTCAAAATCCCAGATCGGTTTATATGACATCTATATCAGGTTATAGACCGATTTGAACCATACTTGGCACAGCTGTTGGATATCATAACAAAACACGTCGTGCAAAATTTCATTCCAATCTGATAAGAATTGCGCACTCTAAAGGCTCAAGAAGTCAAGACTCAAGATCGGTTTATATGGCAGCTATATCAAAACATGGACCGATATGGCCCATTTACAATACCAACCGACCTACACTAATAAGAAGTATTTGTGCAAAATTTCAAGCAGCTAGCTTTACTCCTTCGGAAGTTAGCGTGCTTTCGACAGACAGACGAACGGACGGACATGGCTAGATCGACATAAAATGTCGCGACGATCAAGAATATATATATACTTTATGGGGTCTCAGGCGGATACTTCGAGTAGTTACAAACTGAATGACGAAATTAGTATACACCCCATCCTATGGTGGAGGGTATAAAACTTTTTACAAAATGATTTCAACATGTTGCTAGCAACATTGTCAAATTTCGTGGATTTTAAACGTCTAATAAATGCATCGAACAATGACAAGCATCTGTTTACAAGAATTGTTAATTTAAATTTTTTAAGAAATGTTGTCTTTTTATTTTCTATAGGGATATGAAAGACACTACGGATTTTGAAAAACATCTGCCCCAGTGCCCTCATTCATATTGTATAAATCCGTGTGTACAGAGGGACCAGAGAAGTTCGGGAGGCCCCCAGCCCAAAACTTCCTCTCCGAGAAGACAAACTGCAAATCGCCATCTAGGAAAGATCAGTTTGGCAATGGCAATGTCATGTAGTCGCCCCACGAAGCCATCGGCCTACCGCAAAACAAACGAATGCCCGAAATCCGAAGAGTAAGAGTTCCTGACTCTCTCGGTCTGAAGACTGTACTCAGCGCAACGCCCTCCACGTACAAGTGCAAAGGTCTCAAATGAAGTATCGCATTCAGTGCTGCTCTTGGTGCACACCTCGTCGCCCCCTATATCAGCACTGCCACAATACCCTGTACTTTCTCATCATCAACACTATTATAAGAAAAGTTTATTAATAACTTACTTACTCACAGCGTGCCTGGGACTTATATACTCCGAAATCCTGGCAGGAGGCAATGGTGGTATTTATACCCAAGCCCAGCAAGGCAAGTTATGCGACACCAAAGGCCTACAGGCCTATAAGCCTTACGTCTTTTCTACTCAAAACCATGGAACGCATTGTGAACACGATGATAAAGAGTAGGACATCCAGCGAACAAACAGCATGCCTATGTTAAGGGATGGTCGATGGAGACTGCCCTGCACGAGTTTGTGTATAAAATAGAAGAATACTTGGATGCCAAAACATAGACCCTGTCGGTATTCATTGGCATCGTGGGGGCGTACAAGACATCTGTCTCCTTGGGAGGAGAGAATGTTCCATTTACTGAAAGCGCAAAATACCGGAGTGTTAAACAAATTAGCAACACTGTTGGAAACATTGTGAGATTTCACAAAATTTAATTGATGTTTAGCAACATTTTCCGCACATTTGAAGTCAGTACCAGGCTTAACGTAAACAAACGAAGGTTGTTCAAATGTCAATTTATTGTGCGACAAGGAGAGTCATTCGTTGTTTCCATCAAAGTACGACAACTCACATCGACGTGCCTACGAGTAACACGGATAGCATTACTATTATAAGCCCATATACAGAAAGAGGCGCCGGGTAACGGGGATCATGTGCGCCCGCTTTGTGTAGAAAAGCTGCCCAGTTTAAATTAAAATTTGAAGGTGTTAAAATTCGGGTCTATACCTCGTTGATATTATGCCGTTTTAACGATATCCTTATTTCTGTCAAAAAACACTGCAGTTAAGAATTTGCCTAATAGGCTTGTTTATCTTAGAGTGGGGGCACTCCACAAAGATGTGCTAAGACTATCTCTGCATATTAATGTGCTGGAAATTTTTCGAGTAAAGGAAACTGCAGAATATATAGCTGTGAGCTCTGCTGTAAATATACCTGATCCATCAGGTAGCCTTGCTTCATTAACAGTCTCGTGGTCTCTACTAGAAATTTGCTTAGCTACAGCGACAGAAGTGCGCGTTCCATCAAAGGGACCATAATTTGCTGGGGAATATTCCGCTATTTGAACCGTCAACAATGTGCCGCAGTTAAATTTTTCTTATCTCGCTCAAACTCAAATCTATTTTTAGCTGTGTTTGGGAACTCAAAAATTTGTGCAAATTTCCACAAATTTTTACTGGAAGTCGTTCGCGTACTTTATTTGCCAGCAGAAGAGAGTGCGAGAGAGAGAGCAAATTTTGACATTTCGAAAATAGAGAACCTGGAAATTTCTACTGGGACTTTTTTTGCCAGCAGAAATTTGCAACTTTGAACAGCTGTTTGGTAAAGGCCAGCTGTTTTATAAAGAGCAGCCGTTACATGAAAATACAAAAGCCAAAACACCAAAGTGGATCCAAAAAGGCAGAGGTAAGTAAAAAATAAAAATATTGTTTATTGGTAATTATTAAATTTGTTTTAATTTTATTTACTTTTAATGAAGATTCAAGGCAGTAGCTAGAGTTCAGGTACAAAAAACTCGTCAAATGAAGTTGTAAAAGAAGGTAAGTGCAAAATTTGCGGAATTATTTGGAAAATCTTGAAAATTGAAAAACGAATGATAGATGGTCATAAAGAGGGGGTTTTGAGCATTCCAAAACTATGTGGCCTAATCTAGACTTGAAGAGGTCTACTGCTGTGCTGTCATTGGCTAGAGCAGACGTCTCAGTCGTTGTGTCCGGTCACTGTGACAGGTCACTGTCTAATCGGAAAACAAGCTGACAGACAGAAGGTTGGAACTAACGACTTTTGCAAAAGCTGTGAGAACATCGAAGAAGAAGAGGCTATAGAACACATACTGTGTGTGTGTCCCGCACTAGCAGTCAGAAGGAGTTCAACTTTAGGTTCTCATATCTTTGAGAACCTGTCTGGTTTAGTGAATGTGAACATTCGCAATTTAATGGGCTTTTAAAAGCGATCTGGATGGTTCAACAGTAGGATCTAGAAGACATATTCCTTCTTCTGTTCCTGTGGTATCACAATGGACGAAAACGTCTATGTGAGTCGGATGGCTGATTGCCACTTAAACCTAACCTAACTTAACCTATATCAGGTTATAGACCGACTTGAACCTTACTTGACTTTGGAAGCCATAACAGACCACTATGCAAAAATTTTTTGTCAAATCGGACAAAAATTGTGGCCTCCTGGGGCTCAAGAAGTCAAATCGGGAGATCAATTTATACGGCAGTTAAATTAGGTTATACACCTATTTGGACCGTACTTGCCATGATTGTTGGAAGTCATAACAGAAAATGAGGTGCAAATTTATAGCCAAATCGGACAAAAATTGCGGCCTCCAGGGGCTTAAGAAGTCAAATCGGGAGTTCGGTTTATAAGGGAGTTACATCTGGTTATTGACCAATTTAGACCGTACTTGGCGTTGGAAGTCATAACAAAACATTATGTGCTATATTTGAGCCAAATCGGACAAAAACTGCGGCTTCCAGGGGCTCAAGAAGTCATATCTGGAGATGAGTGTATATGGGAGCTATATCAGGTTACAGACCGATTTGGACCTTATCTGACGTTGGAAGTCATAACAGAACATTATGTGCAAAATTTTAGCTTTCAGGGGTTCAAGAAGTCAAATCGGGAGATCGGTTTATGTGGGAGTTATATCAGGTTAAAGACTGATTTAGACCGTTCTTGACGCATTTTTGGAAGTTATAACAGAACACTCTCTGCAAAATTTTAGCCGAATCGGACTAAAATTGCGGTTCCCAGAGGCTCAAGAAGTCAAATCGAGAGATCGGTTTATATGGGAGCAATATCCAAATCTGATCCGATATGGCCCATTTGCAAGCCCCAACGACCTACATCAATTGTAAGTATCTGTTCCAAATTTCAAGCGGCTAGCTTTATGCGTTCGACCGCTATCGTGGTTTCGACAGACGGACGGACATGACTAAATCGACTCAGCGAGCATCACTAACAGAAAATTCTGTGCCATCTATTGTGGGATTATTATTTTATTTGAATAGCAAGGCCAACCCGAAGAAAGATGTAGAGAGAGAGAGAGAGCGATAGAGCAAAGAGTGTTCATAGTTGATCATATGTTTTTCACCACTGTTTTGACAAGTTGCCAGGGAATTCTTAAGCAGACTTTAGGTTCTCATTTCTTTGAAAACCCTGTCTGATTTAGCGGATGTGAACATTCGCAAGTTGTTGGGCATTTTAAAGCGATTTGGATCGTTCAACAGTAGGAACTAGAAGGCATCTTCCTTCTTCTGTTCCTGTGGTATCACAATGGACGAAAACGTCTAAGTGAGTCGGATGGCAGACTGCCACTTAAACCTAAGCTAATCTCGATAAAGCGGCGTATCAGACAGACCAGCACAGCATTTATGACGACGAAGGAAAAGCCAACCTTTTAATTACGATGCAGCCACCTTAACTCCTTTTGGCAAGGGAAAACGCCAACATGCAGGATGTGTGCCCCGCATGCAACCAGGGACAACACGAAACAATTAATTTATTTATCTGTCTACCAGAACACTTTGGAAGCATCTAGCCAACGATTGTTGGAACAACACCGAAATATGGTGACAAGCTGTAGGCCATAATTGTGCACTAATAAAATACAAAAAATAAACAATCCCATGGCAGCCAACTGTACGCATTGGATTGACACTCAGTGTATAACACACTGCTTCAACAACAACAACAATTAAAAGAAACATTACAAAAGCAACACTAAACAAGTTTGTTAACCTTCTTTTTTTATTAACCTTTATAACTTTTTTATGTTCTGTTTCTTTTTCCATTTTATGTTCTTTTTTCCAAAAAATAAAAGGGAAATGCTTAGGCAAAATAAAACAGCTGAAGCAAAACAGCTGTTTTCAAAAGTTCGAAATTCCTTCTCCCCAATGTTTCCACTCCCTATTCATTTAGAATAGGAGGATTTTATTCGAGGAAGAAAATAAATTAATTCCCTGAGAGTTTATTCCCAGGGAGTTTTCAGAATTGGGCTGTATATATTGGGTTGCCCAAAAAGTAATTGCGGATTTTTTAAAAGAAAGTAAATGCATTTTTAATAGAACTTAGAATGAACTTTAATCAAATATACATTTTTTTACACTTTTTTTCTAAAGCTAGCTAAAAGTAACAGCTGATAACTGACAGAAGAAAGAATGAAATTACAGAGTCTCAAGATGTGAAAAAATTTGTCAACGCCGACTATATGAAAAATCCGCAATTACTTTTTGGCCAACCCAATAAAATATGGTTATTGTCGCATTAAATGACTCGGGTACCGTGGTACTTGTGATAAATCAAAAAAAGTACCAACATATAAAAATTAGCATCCCCGCGTCCCCCCTTTTTTTGTAAATGAAACAATTTGTCTATTGAAATCTTGTGTTATAAACACAATCTGTTGCTAATCAACAATGGTTTCTTTTATTTTGTTCTTTTTTTTCCTTTTTCTGATTTTCTTCATTAATGTTTGTTTACAATGTTTTTCTAGAATAGATACAATTTTATTAGTATATATATATATATTCATAAATGTATGTTTCATACTTTTATTTATTTTTTTTGTATATTTTTTTTTGGGGGGGGGGGGGGGGGTTGCGATAGATTTTCGCATGATGAATAAATTATATTAAAAATTAAAAATTACATATATTGTTTATTTTGTGTGTGTGTGTTTTTTTTGTATAATAAATCCAAACCCATTGTAATAAAAAAAAAATATATATATATATGTATATTGACAATCTCAATAATATACCATAAAATTGTGGAAGAAAAAATATAATTAAGAAGAATAAACAAAACACAAAGGTTTTGTATTGAGAAACGTAATATGTTTGTATTTTTATAAAATATTTTAACATACAATTTGCAAAAAAAGGAATAAAATTTTAATAGAGTTTTATATCAAGTGATGATAATTAAAAAATTCTTCTTAAACACTAGCAATATATGATGTTAATTATCCCTTATAGGGGTTTTATATTCTAGTATGTATAGGTATGATAAAGTACTTTAAGTAGTTATACTAATAATAGAAATAAAACTAACAACAACTAAGAAACTATGTTTGTTATGGCTACCGCGACACCAGCATAAATGAGGCCTAGTTGCGAATCAGGTAGATGCGTATTCTTGAGAATATGTTTTTGTTGTGTTTTTTTTTTTTTAATATGGTGAGAATCTGAGATGCACACGTTTAAGGGCACGTTGAAATTTCATTCTCATATGTTCTATACTTTGATATTCCTCCTCAAGTTTTCTGTTCTGCTCTGAGAGCCAAAGTTCCTCCCTTTCCATTTCAATGTCACGCTGTTTGTTCTTCAAACGAGATTTGCGGCTGGCCTCATTATTCTTTGCTCTCTCCAAAACCTTCTTTTGTTCGGTTTCGGACAAATGGGCGATTTGTGATAAATCGGGCATATCACTATGCAATTTGGCGGGGCGTCCACGACCTCGTTTTGTATTGGTGCTGGTCGAGGCGCAGGAGGAGGAGGTAGGCGAGCAGGGTGATGAAGCATTCAAAATGTTGGTAAAGTTGGTTTGATTTGAGTTGGAGTTACAGCTGTATGTTGTGCAGGAGGAAGAAATATCATCGGAGAAATTGCTATGATCGGCTTCAGATTTTATGATTATCGAATTGGATTCACCACCATCCACATTAACATTTTCCAATGATACCTCATCTATTTCAAATTTGATTTCTGCTTTGGCCTCGTTCGAAGGAGAGCTAGACATTAGCTGTTGGAAAAATCTCATCTAAAAAGTAAAAGAAAACAAAAAAATAGAGAATTAGTGAGAAAGTTCTAATAAGTTTGTAAGGTTTGCTAGGTTTGCTGCCTTATAGGTAAAGATTTTATGTCATGGGTCTTAAAAACTGATCCCTTTGCTTAAACAATAACAGATTTAATAACAATAAATTCTTATGCCCACATTCTTATAACTTAAAGTAGGCGTTTTTGACAGATTTCCATTCCTGCTATAAAGCCTTTCTTAAGTTTTGTGTATAGGGATGTTAATTTTTTCGGTAAATTTTTAGAAAAACATAATTATTGGGTTGCCCAAAAAGTAATTGCGGATTATTCATATAGCCGGCGTTGACAAATTATTTCACAGCTTGTGACTCTGTCATTGCATTCTTTCTTCTGTCAGTTATCAACTGTTACTTTTAGCTTGCTTTAGAAAAAAAGTGTAAAAAAGTATATTTGATTAAAGTTCATTCTAAGTTTTATTAAAAATGAATTTGCTTTCTTTTAAAAAATCCGCAATTACTTTTTGGGCAACCCAATAAATAGAATTTTTCATTATTTTATAATTTCGTCATTCGCTTTGTAACTCCTCGAATTGATCGTCTCAGACCCCATAAAGTATATATAGTCTGTCAGTCCTTCTGTCTGAAACTTTCGAAAGAATAAAGCTGGTCGCTTGAAATTTTGCACAAATAAATGGACCACATCCATAACCTGATATAGCTGCCATATAATCCGATCTGGGGTTTTGACTTCTTGAGCCTTTAGAGTACGCAAATCCTATCCGATTTCGCTAAAATTTTCCACGAAGTGTTTCGCTATGACTTGCAATAACTGTGCAAAGTATGGTTCAAATCGGTCCATAACCTTATATTGCTGCCATATAAACCGATCTGGGACCTTGACTTCTTGAGACTCTATAGGGCGTAATTAGTATCTGATTTGGCTGAAATTTTGTACAACGACTTCTCTCATATGTGTCAAATACGGTCTATAACCTAATACAGCTCCCCTATAAAACGATGTCCCTATATTACTTTTTTAACCCCTAAAGGGCGAAATCCTTATTGGATTTGGGTGAAGTTTTTCACAATTACTTCTACAGTAGTCTACAACATTTATTCCATTATGGTCCGATTCTCACCATAACTTGAAATAGCTCCAATTGCAAAGCAATTCTTTTCTTTTATCATTTTCTTTCCTTTGTTTGGCTAAAAAGAGACATCGGGAAAAGAACTCGACAAATGCGATCCTTGGTGGAGGGTATATAAGATTCGACCCGATCGAACTTTGCACGCTTTTACTTGTTTTTTTTTTTAATAAAATTTTTACAGGGTTCTTTTAAGGGTAAAAACTTTTTGTAATAAATATAAAAATATAAATTTGTATTTCTTTAATTATTTGTTAATTTATATTGCTTTTAATTATTTTTTTCCAATTTCTTTGTTTTACGGTAAAAACTTAAACATACATAAGAACCTAAGCCCTCCGAGTGAAGGGGCTCGCAATCAAGGTTGCTAGTTGCGTGCCCTTTAACCCAACTTTAATATATAAAATGTTTATATAAACCAAATAGTATTTTTTAAATAAGTTTTTTATTTATTTTGTTGTTGGTTTAACCAGTCTAAACCAATATAATTTTTCTTGCTTCTATTTCAAATCAAAAAAAAAATTAAAGAGTCTCAGCAATGATCGCGATTACGGCCCTGCCAGGGCCTCATCAGATTGCTATGGCTCCAAAAGATTACATGCTTCCACCTACTCACTAATTAGCGCGACGTGCAATGGTAGAAGCATGCCATTTGAATGAAATGTAAGAGAAATGTTAAATTCTAACTTTTTTAAACTTTTTGGTTTTCATGTTTTTTTTTTTTAGAAAAAAAAATTTGTAATTTAATCCTTTTTTATGATATTTGATCTGGGTTTATGATATGATATTTGGTCAAAATCCAACATGGGAATAGGGATAGGTCAAGGATTATTGGAATTAATAACTTGGGTCTCTTAAATTTTATATATTTTTTACCTCATCTAACATATTTACAATTCCTGGAGTATCCATCGGTGAGATCTCGTCCATCCGTCTGCGACGTTTGGTGTCCAAATGTAGTTTAGAACGTTTCTCCTGCATGCGTTCACTCTTCGAGGGATTAAACAACTTTGGCGACTCACATCCACCACCCATAGGCTGCAAGGTTGAAGTTGAAGTCTCACTGCATGTTGCGGTCTCTTCATGCAAGTTATCATGGCCATCTATAAAATCAACTTGAATCGGAATTGATGGTGCATTGTTATTGTCATTATCATCGCCAACACCACAATTGGAATAGGTGGATGCATGAATTAAATCTGGGGCTACATGGGGCTCAGCTTCCAAAATTTCTTGCGAAAGAGCTGCTGCCAATGTTTGAGGCTTTGCCATTGCCTGTGAACCGCATGGGAACATGACATCAGGCGATTGCGAATGCATGTAGTTGTTGGAATAGCTACACTGTGACAGATCAAAATCCATTAGAGGTATACCAGCATTATCCATATGGTTAATATCCACAGCGTCTTCAATGCTTGAATTAATGCTAGCGAAATCATCAGAAAATAAATTATCATCGTTTAAGTTTTGGCTGGTGGGTGGAAAATTAAAGATGTCATCGCTATTGCAGTCACCAAAGAAATTATCGTTATTAAAATCCATTGCAGTGGAGTTGGTGTTGGGGTTAAGGGTAGCACAGTTGTTGTTATTATTATTAAGAGGGTTGTTGTTGTTGTTGTTGTTAGAGCAACTTTGTTGTTCTGTGTTGCCAAATAATATTTCATCCAGCATCATTTGCAATTGCTGCTTTTGCTTTTCGGTATCCGTATCCGTTCCTTCTTCAATATCGTAGGGAATAAGATGATCAAGTAGATTTGTTGTTGTAGATTGATTTAGATGATGTTTATCATCTGCTGACAATTGTTTCTGTAACAATTGCCCAGTTGATGCCTTGTCCTGGTCTTTGCTTTTATTTTCCGTCAACAGTTCAATATCGAATTCAAAATTTTCAAAGGTATCCAAGCAATGATGATTCACTTCAGTGTTACTGCTACTGCTGCTTTCTTTACCACTGTCACTAGTAATTCTGTTATAGCGGTTGTTGTAATTAATAGTGCTATTGTTGTTGTTGTTGGTGGTATTGCTATTGCTGTTATTAATATTTGATGTTGTAACTGAAGTGCTTGAAGTTGTTGCTGACAAAGTCGATATTGCGGCTTGCTGCAAGTACTCTGTTTTTTTTTTTTTTTGGGTAAAAACAATCAAAAAGGGGAAAAGAAGAACAAAACCAAGATTAGTAAAGTTTGAAATATTGTAAATTAGTTTAATTTCTTTTATTTTTTGTAAGTAATAAACACGTATGTGTAATAGATTTAGGTACATATGTCATGCCCAAGGGCCAGTGAAGTGGGGAAGTATCGTTTGTACAAGTCCAGTAAAGTGCAATGACTGCGTATATTTGTTTGGGAACTTAAATGAGTTTAGGTTTTAAACATTTTAATAGGTAAATGGGTAATTGCTAACAATTTATTCTAATTATTTATTGAGGCCAACAACATTCCCTGAACAACAACAAGAGATAATAATTGGAATTTTTTCAAACCAGACATTTTTGTTAGAGATAGGGAGAATGGAAAAGGAAACTATTCCCATTCTTGCCTATTAGGGTTAGCCAACTCTGGCGCCATTTTGCAGTCCACTGAAGTTGTCATCAACATCAACATTGGCAACTTCAAACTTTAATGCTTTGGATCTATTGTTAAAAATTAGCTAATTTTTGTTAATTATCTCATTCATATTTTCAATTCTTTGAGAAAATATACTGTATACTGTTGTCCTATACTATAACTACTAAAATCATTTTTTTTTTTTTGCTTTTCTAATTTGTTTTGTTTTTTCGTCAAAATACAGTTTGCTATCCCATTGTGTGCTTCCTCTTAAGGAATTTGAAAAGAAGAAAAAATAAAGCATACTTTAAGGCTGTAAATAAAATGTATACATAAAAAACAAAAACAATGAAAGCCAAGAAATCATTGTGAAATTCATTCGCATCTTAACAATGCAAATTGGAGCTTGATACAATCAAAAATATAAATATATTAAATCAATAAAAAAAAGTCATTATTTAAAGAAATTCCAAACAGGAAAATGATATTAAACCTAGGTAAGCCAAAAAATGTAAACTAAACAACTCTCAGATAGGAATTTGGAAAAAGGTAAACGAGCCAGCAGACAATTTAAAAAGAAAAAGTACAAGATAACCTTTATAATTGTTTAATAAATTCATAAGTAACTTTAAATTATTAGCAAATCCATATTTCTCAAAAAAAAAACAATGCAAAAATACCTATGTATTTAGATTTCTTTAAAAGACAACAATAACAACAAAATTCAATGTATAATCTATCAAATAACTATGAGGGCCTATGTCTAAATAAACAAACCACCAAACAATTCATTATATTTGCCCTAGACGGCACGAGAGCTACCATAAACACCGGCGGCTGGCCATCGTATCAAAACGAGAACAGCAGCGAACCGCCACAGCACATGTATGATGATTCATATAAAACCAACAATAGAAAATTTTTCTGTCCACAGAGTAGAGAGAGAGCGCAAGAGCAAAACAGCGCACGCAACTGAGAAAGCTATAGGTAAACAGAGTGTGTTTGAGTGTGGGCCTGTTAAGTTTGCTTTTGTATCTCAAAGATACTAATAAACAATGATGAAAGGGAGGGGAAGAGTATTTAACAAAAAACATGCATGCACAATCATGAATTTTGCTGAATTATTTTGTTCGAACACTAGTAATTATTACCAAAGGAAAATACTTTACACCAATACCTTTACTTTTTTATTGTTAACAGCTAGTATATAGGTAATATGTACATATGTATGAAATATTTTGAGTTTTGGAAGCTAAATCCGCAAAAAAATTTGCAACAAAGTGACTAGGTATTTTCTCTTTATTTAACATCGCTGCCAATTGACCAAGTCGATATGGCTTTCTTCATTTTGTTTTCATAAAGATTATTTTTCCCTAAACTGAAAAATAAATTCCATGGAAAAAGGCCTATACATTCAAATCATATTAGAAATAATGCATATATACTATGATCATTTGTCTTGTTATGTTCACGTATATTTTACCTTAATGCCTTTATGCCGGCTGCTGCTACTGTTCTACTGCTGATTGCTCGTATTGCTGCGAACTATTCAACGGTTGACACGCGACTGATACCTTATCAATATGATATGCTTGTATTTAAAAATGAACTACAGAGCACAACAGAGCAGAGTGCTGGATGTATGTGAGCAGAGAGAGAGTACAATATACATCTCGCAAATGCATTTTGTTTGATGGAGCTCAGAGTGAGAGAGTATGGGAGCAAATGAAACTTGTTGATATCAGAGTGAAAGAGACAATAGTAATTGTTGTTTTTTGTTGGATATAGAGAAAGAAATAGACATTGTGTCTAACTCTTTGGCGGCTGGCTCCACTTGCCGCTAAGGTATGTGTTTGTGTGAATGTGGATTTAAAATTTAAATGATCAATTTGTTAGTATTGAGCACACACCTCTCTGGGTGAATTTTAATTTGTTTTTGTTTTTAGATTACATGTTGACAAGACGGCAGATCTCTTGTTTTTGTTTTCTTTTTAATTGGAAGATATGCCTCTTTGATGTGGGGGAACAATTAACCAAGAAACAAGTGTCAAATAAAATCATACATTTCCTTTTTTCCGCAAAACACATATACGCACATTCAAACATTGTGTACCAACACATTAAAAGTATACTAGAACAATGACTGAATGTATTTTGCGTAATTCTAAATGAAAAAGTCGATAATTGTTAGGTATACAAAAGATTATCTTTTATAAAAACTCTTGGGGAAAAATTAATACATATGTAATTAGTTCTATTTTAAATTAAATCCAAACATTATTTTTCTTTGGACATCAATGTGAAATATAACAGTATTTATACCATTACATCAATGCCGATCATTTTAGCAAATATGCATGTGTAGTTGTACGCGTATATTAGTTCGTTTGTGTAAATCATTCCTTTAAGAGTGAGACAAATATAAGAGTTAATCGTATCACACAAAAAGAAAAAAAAGAATAAATTGACTTGTTATTTGGAATACATCAAATTATTGTGAAATTAGCCATTGACGACCTGTTGGCAACATAGAATAGGAATAAAATATTGTACCCTCAAATTTAAAGGGCGACAGAAATATTCGATAATAATTATTTTTATACGCAATAAAGAAAAAATATGCCTATTTTTTAGAATTTGGTTATCAATACCCATTACTTTTAGAGATTATTTTATTACCGCGTGTAATTTTTTTTTTTTGCATGTAGACGCAAGCTGCTAAAAAAAAGTTATAAAATTTTCTTGGAAACGTATAGCGCAGCACCTTAAACGGCTAGCGGCCGCATCACATATCTTAATGAAGAATGAATAGGTTTTTTTGGCAGTTCTATAAGGGAAATCCGTCAAAAAAATCTATGTATATATATATATAGTTTGGTGAATATCGGTGTAGGAAGTATTGAGAAATTTTACTTGAACAATGATTATTGACTCATATATAATACATACATTTTAAACATTTTTATATGGTTAATCCTATACGTGACAGAAGAGGAATTTTTCATGAAATCGAGAAACAAAATGTCTTTTTGAAATATTTCTCTAAACTTTGGGGATATGTTTTATGATTCTGGAGTTAGTTTTTATGGCTTGGCGTCATTTGTATATCGATTTATTGCATTAAGAAATAAGTTTTCTCGCCTCCAACTTTCTTTCTTTGCCTCCAACAACTTTCCGAATCTGTAATTAGTTTTTTTTTCTTCACGTTTTGATTTCAAGGAACAACTTTTCTGAATATAAGGATTAATTTTCCTCCTATGAAAATACTATGAATTGGTTAGTTACATTAAATTTGGGACATGTTTTTATGTTTGGCGACATGTTGTTATGTTTGGATATATATTTGCGCTCAAGTTCATTAGATATGGAATTTGGTATCTAACATGGTTAAAATATTCTACTCTCTCTTCTTATTTTTAAATATGTTTGTATTTGTAGCAACAAAAGAAAACACACACATATACATACATTAACTTTATGTTGACGCAATTTAAAAAATTCATACAACTTGCCCTTGCCAACAACATGTTTAAAACTGCTTATGAAGAGATAATAAAAACAAAACTGACCCACATAACGGCATCAAGAGAGGCAACTACTTTCATTTTAGGCGAACAAACAAATGTATCTCAACATTGACTTTGCCAAAGAGAGAGAGACAGAGGGAGAGAGCAAAAAACAAATGAGTAAAATTAAAAAAAAAATAGATATGTTGGAGGCAAAGCACATGTGAGAGTATAACGTTTTTGATTATCATCTTAAACAGGCCCCCATATTTATTGCATTGTGTATTGAAAAGTCACGAGACTCCACAAACAGCCGGCTTTTCAATCTAAAATGTCTCTCTTTACAGGTGTTTCTAAACAATTTAGCTTTGCATTTTCAAAACAAACCGACAGAACTTGACATTGAGGAAAATGCCATATGTTGCTGTCATCAACGAAATAAAGAGTGATTCATTGTCTACTAGAGAAATGCGAGAAAAAGGAAAATTAATATAACCATACACGCACCCACAAAGAAAGTTGGAAACTTTTTTTTAACAAATCTAAGTCTTCTATATAACGAAGAAGAGAGAGTAAGTACGAAGAATAATAAATGCATGTGCCCATAAATGGTAAAAATATTTGTTTTATTTATTAAAGAATGGTACTATATTCGCTTTTGATGAAATTTTTCATGATTCCTTTTTTTAGATTTCGCAGCAAAAAAACTTGCTGATTTTATTCAGTACTACATTCACTCTATTCATAAAAGTATTATGTTATCAAGGAAATATTGAAGTGTTTCAAAAAAGTAACATGTGTTTTCTCCTATGATAAAAGAATACACTAGCAGCCTAGAAATGTGAAAAGATGCAACTGATTTTTTTTGGCACGTATATAGATATAAAGGCTAACAAACACGTTCAAACATGTATGCTTTGCCACAATTTTTTATGGAATAAAATAGACTCTTGGAGGGAATTTAAATCTTCAGCAAGTTTAGAATTAAAAAAAAAAATCCCTATTTATTTTATTGGAACACATACTAATACATTAATTTAGGAAACGACAAGCTTGCAATAGTATGCCCAACATTGCTTTTACACTTCTTTAACATTAGCATAACCAAATAATTTGTCATAGCTTCACTTTTTTTTACACAAATATTTCACAACTAAAATGAGTTTACTGTCACAAAATTACTTTATTAAAATCACTACACTACTAGTAGCCCAAATTTATTGCAATCATTTTGTCGGAATATTGACTTACTTATCAAAAAATTCATGCAAAGCAGGACTAAAAAAATTGTTTAATTTGATTTAATAATATCACTAGCGATTCTTTTCAAAATCTTTTCAGTATTTGGTTTTTTGTCACTATGTGCGTAAATTTAAAAAAATCATTTTATCAAAAAAAAACTTGAAAAAGAGACGTACTAAAAAAATGTATTTAATAATTTCACTATAAATTGTTTTCTAAATCTTGTTTAAATATTTAAATTTACTGTCACTGTGTGTGCAAGTTTAATCACTGCAAAAATCAAAACTCTCTATTCAGCTGCTAAAAAGCTACTGTTGTATAGACGGCTTTATTCTAACGAAACAACACCATGTCAATGCAAGAGTCCATACCAAAATTCTATTTTCACTTTAATCACTGATTAATTGAACTTCTCTGCTTAACTGTTAAAAAACAACTGTGGAATGTCTAGAGTGCCGGCCAATTATGAAATCTCAACACATCGATGTAATAATCTGCCCAAAGAGAAAGAGGGAGAGTGGGCGAGAATGAAGATCTTATATCCGAGTCATAGAACGAATGACCGCGAAATTGCAAGGGCAGCACGAAAGCAACTGTCTTTGTTTCGCAATAGGCTGTGCTGTTGTTGTTGTTGTCAATCACCCGATTTTTTTTATGCGCTAAACTAACACACTTAATATTTATTGAAATTATTTCAAAGAATAGATCTTGTGTTTCTTTTTTATGATATTGATGATGTCATATTATTACTTTGTGTCACGTTTATACATGTTTGTGTGTATGTCCACATAATGTCTGCGATTTGATGATTAGGGTGAAGTGTCGTACAAGTGTCAAATACGAATCACACGTGCATTTTAAAGCACACACACCCACGACGAATACACACATATATGCACATAAATATGCGGTAGACATTCATGCGAAATGGGTTGACTTTTCAAAGCTGTTTTCTTTTAATTACCATACAGTTTTTGCAAATTTTTAATCTTGGCATTTTAGAATACTGAATAAAATTAATTATTGTATGTAAAAATATTAAACAAAAAGTTGAAAACATAACATAATTTTTAATTTCAAAAGAGTCTACGGAATTAACAAAACTTTTTCGTATGTATATCTATGGTAACTTTTCTTTCTATTGAAATCAAACTGGACACTACATTTGAGGCCATGAATATGGGAGTCTGTTCTATCACTGAAACAATTTGTTGACCGATTGTCTCTAGAGGACATCTCAATGAACTATAACACGATATATATGTATATATGTCGTATGTATTTGGATCATCAGCATGCAACGTGACATAGCATGAGCCGCCATTTTAAATATCTCAAGAAAATTGCGCATAATTTTCACTGTCTTTATTGCAAAATATGCAATGAGGAGGAAATTGAATATTACCACAGGCACATAGATATACACTTTTGAGCACTAAAATGACCAAACTAGTCACACCAGTTGTGATTGCGATATTTTCTTAGATAACGCCTCCAACCAGTCTAGGTGCGAACTTCCAATTCTTTATCTAAGCTTTTATTTACCTCATTTCACAGAACCAAAAATTATGTTTTCTCATAAAATTTCTATTAATTCAATTTGTTTTTATTAGTTTCAAAATTCGATTTGGTTTTATTCATAGAAATATTTAAAGCGACACCAATTGCTGTTGGCTCTGGCTTTTATCCAATTATTTTTAATATTTATTTATCCTGTCCGCATATTTGCAAATTTTTCTTCAAAACTTTTCCCCTACATTACTCTGCTCACCCTAATCCCTGCCCTAATCGAACCTTTTCGATCGACTGTTGAAAAGTCACTTTCAACCCATCGCATTAAAACGATTTTTTTTTGTTTTTCCTATGTTTTAAAATATGAGTATCAGTAATTTTCTTTAACAATTAATATTTTCTTTACCGACTTTAGGAACAAGTCATGCCGAACATTGGAAAATTATGCCGAAGATTTTTGAAAAAAGTCAACATTTCACAAATTTAATAAAAGAAATTTCAATTTTGGTTAATACATCTAAAACAAAAAAAAACGCATTTTGAAAAATTTCGATGGAATTGAACATTTTTACCGGGAAGAAAAATTTCGCATTTTAAAAAACTAAATTTCGATGGAATTACAAATTTTACCGGGTAGAAGGATGGATTGAAAAAGGCAAAATCCTTAAACTGCCGACAACTGATACACTTACCCTATATTTTGTTTTCCCCCCACCTTAGGATGGGGGTATACCAATTTCGTCATTCTGTTTGTAACTCCTCGAAATATTCGCCTAAGACCCCATAAAGTATATATATTCTTGATCGTCATGACATTTTAAGTCGATCTAGCCATGTCCGTTCGTCTGTCTGTCGAAAGCACGCGTACTTTCGTTTAAGTAAAGCTAGCCGCTTGAAATTTTGCACAAATACTTCTTATTAGTGTAGGTCGGTTGGGATTGTAAATGGGCTATATCGATCCATGTTTTAATATAGCTGCCAAATAAACCGATCTTGGATCTTGACTTCTTGAAATTTAGCATAAGGTGTTTTATTATGACTTCCAACAACTGTGCTAAGTATGGCTCAAATCTGTACAAAACCTAATATAGCTGCCATATTAACAGATCTGGGATCTTGACTTCTTGAGGCTCTAGAGGGCGCAATTCTCATCCGAGAAATTTTGTACCACGGCTTCTCCCATGACCTTCAATACACGTGTCCAATATGGTCTGAATCGATCTATAGCTTGATACGGCTCCCATATAAACCAATCTCCCGATTTTGCTTCTTGAGCCCCAATAAGGCGCATTTCTTATCCGAATTGACTGAAATATTAGACACTGACTTCTACAATGCTAAGCATTCAATTCATTTATGGTCCGAATCGGACTACAACTTGTTTTTATTTCATTTATTTCATTTTTATTTATTTTTATTGTTTTATTATTTATTTTTTTATAACATACTTTCTTTTCATTTTTTATGAAAAACGGACAGTGAAAAAAAGCCTTAATTTTCTTAAATAATTTTTAAGTTCATTCAATTTAACCTGTTTTGCCATATTAAAATTTTCTATCACTGTCTGTATTTGCACATTTTCCAAAATATAAATTTCCTAACAAAAATGATCAAGTTTACTAATTATCCCAATTAATTAATCACTGCACTAATTGAAACTCACCGGCCAACGAACGAAGTACGACTGTCAAAATGAATCGACAAGGCTTAGCATGCAATAACAACGCTAGTTCAGGGGAGCTGAAGTGGGAAGAAATGATCTTTTGACAAATTTCCATTACATATGTATGTATATATTGATTGAAAGCGTATACAGAGATAAGAAAGAAAGAGACAAGAAACAAACCGACAACATTTAATTTTATTGTTGAAGGCTTTGTTGGGAAGGAATAATTATGAATTTGAGACAACTTGTGGCTAACATGTTCTCTCACATTTAATTGGTGGGTAGTAACAACAATATACCCAAGTTGTGAGTTCGTCCCCTTTTTCTTATCTAAATTTTAAACAAGTAAAAAGGCATTAAGTTCGGCCGGGCCGAACTTTGGATATCCACCACCTCGGGTATATACATATGTAAAGACCCTTTCCTCAAATTTGGCACGGACATTCAGTGGTCTAATAAATATAAGTTACTGTTTAATTTTGTAGAACAAAATTTTGGTCTATATGGAAGCTATATCTAAATATATTCCGATCAGAACCATATTAAAATCGGATGTTGGGAGGCCACAAAATACTCACTGTTTTAAATTTCAGCGAAATCAGGTACTAAATAAAGCTTTTATGGGCTTCAGTCCCCTTATCGGCAGATCGGTCTATATGACAGCTATATCTTAATACAGTCCTATCTTAACCATATTTGGGTTCTATGTTGGGAGACATAAAAGTAATCACTGTTTCAAATTTCAGGGAAATCGGATAAAAAAATAAAGATTTTGTGGATTTTATCGGGAGATGAGTCTATATGACAGCTATATCTGAATATAGTTCGATGTAATCCATATTTAGGTCAGATGTCGGTAGACTTAGAATGTCTTAGAATAACCCGCTGCTTCAAATTTCAGCGAAATCGGGTAATAAATAAAGCTTTTACGGGCTTCAGACCCTTTATCTAGTGATCAGTCTATATGGCAGCTATATCTAAATATAGTCCGATCTGAACCATTTTTAAGTCAGATGTCGAGAGGTCTTAAACTACTCATTGTTTTAAATTTCAGCGAAATCGGATTAAAAATAAACCATTTATGGGCATTAGATCCTTTGTCGGCAGATCGGTCTTTATAGCCGCTATATCAAAATATGGCCCGATTTGGCCCGTTCAGGAACTTAACCAGCGTGCATCAAAAAGACGTATCTGTGCCAAATTTCAGCTCAATATCTCAATTTTTGAAGGCTGTAGAGTGATTACAACAGACGGACGGACAGACACACGGACATGGTTAAATCGTCTTAGAATTTTACGACGATCCGAAATATATATACTTTGTTGGATCGGAAATTGATATTTCGATGTGTTGCAAACGGAATAACTAAATAACTATAAAAATGCCATATCTTGGAAGCGTTTGAATAGTTTTTTTCGATTTTTGTTCGCCCTTTAATGACACCCAAGCCCTAATGCAATTCTTGAATACCGACTCGAAGCAATTAAAACGGGCAACACGGGATTCATGATGGACACCCTTTTTCCGCAGGTCATGACGGGAGGAACAGAGACAGTCTAGTCTAGTCTAGTGAAGAGTTTATGTAAAAGGCATAAAAACTTTTCGCCATTTGAGGTCCTGATCGAGTGTTTCAGGCATCACTACGACATTAGGCGGGCTAGCTAGCGCCCCATCCGGCCGCCATATTCTAGGAAGAATTCCTTCTGTGATAAAATTTACTCATTAGCCATGTGCATTAACATTCAAAGGGTCGTTTACAATGTCAGGACCACCACACTTAGATACTATCGTAGGCGCACCAGGCTCTCAGGGACTGAATAAGCCACATACGTAGGTAAGATATGGCTCTTTTGGGTTAGAAATGGAAGCCAGGGTATCGCAGAAGAATCCGCGAGGGATTATTTATTTCAACGCTCCTTGGGGTGATTACTACGACCAGGCATAAAAGACTGTCTTTAAAAAAGACAGTGTTACAATACTTCTGAGGGGAAGGAATCCAAATGGTCTTTATAGGAAGGCCGAGAGAGTCTTGGGAATGAGACATAACAGAAGGATCTCAACGTGAGAAAACAGAGACCTGAAGATATCTCAATTCCATAATCCACGCTTACTAGATAGAACGATCTCAATATCAGATACATTTAAATTCCTGGAGACGTACTTGGAGAAGAAAACCCATGGGCTAGAATTGTGTATTGAATCCTATGATAGTCCACTGGCTCTGCGGAATTTTGATCTGGTCAATTGTAACCTACGAAGCAAAGGCCGGCGCCAAATCATTAATTTTTGATTTCAAGACACACTAACAATCAGAGCTATTTCAAGAACTGAACTCTTCGTTCAAAAATACAACATTGTATGAGACGATTGAGAACTGAGTAAAACTGGTAAACAAGACATCAAGATGAGTGAATGCATAAAATGAGTCCTTCAGCAAAAAGAAAGATTGATTCGGATTTCAGTGAATGTACGTTGTACATTGCAAGTATTCGGGTACGAAATTCGTACCAAGGCATCGTGGTTGATTTGACAAAAGCATGAGTAAACACACACGCGTCTAGTATATGAGAAAACAAACAGTTTGGAAATGATTTGTGTGATCAGTTCAAATTTTGAAAATGACAGCCAGACGGTTTCCTATAAGGGATAGAAAAGTCAGTACTTAAGTACTTCTTTCAATACTTTTTCCACTTGAAGAGTGCCGTAGTACCCCGCGACCGATTTAGCACTACAAATTTTTCAAACAATTCGAATGTTTTCGAGCCATGTTGATTACTTTATGCAACAAGCCACGATAAAATAGGGATATTCACTTGTTAGTCGCTCGAATCTTATCTGTCCGATCATTTGGGGATTGAAAGGGGCAATATCGCCCCTTAATTTACTAATTGAGCCTCTAGAAAGTTTAAGGAGCATAGCGGGGGTCCTGACACTTGTCTCTAAGTTTCTATATGATATTCGTGATTTCCTTTCGAAATTTAGATATCATGTAATACCGATCGGTCTTTATGTTTTTCCTTTTTGAGGTTTTGGGGTTCAGGCGTTCGAAATTTATGTTTTTGGACTTCTATTAATGTAATTCAAATTTGCCAATGAACATTTTATTAAGGCAGAAGGGGAAACTTCCCACATATCAATGAGTGCGATGCAAGTTTAAGTTCAATGATAAGGGATGTCCTTTTTATTGCCAAGTCCAAATGGCGTGCCGCACATCTCTTTGGAGAGAAGTTGTTTACCGCTGAAGTAATCTCGGTTATATCGCAAAAGATGGGGATGCTTTGTGTTCCGTTAGGCCTTTATATAAAGGGCCCAAAAATGTTTGTCCTGAGAACTCTTTTAGTACAATTTCAAAATTAATAACCTCCATATATAGCGAATAATTTCTCATAACTAACTGTAGCGGCTATGAATTCGAGATAAAAATACTCCCAAGTACTGAATTATGGCTGTTTTTCAAGATTATCTACTCAAAAGGAACTTGTTCGTTTTACTCTATCTTCAGCGTTTCGCTCTTCAACAGTCTTGAAATACAACATCATGTGGGATCAGTGATCACGAGTTCATCAAAAACAGTCACCAATGAATGGTTTTGTGCAGGGCTTTGATACGCATCAATGGTATTTTGGGCTAAATGGAAATTAAGACAACTTTGGGGGTGGTAAGGTTGAACAGAGGGAGTGAATACAAGTCCGCCCCATGGAACTATGGATATACACCTAAACCAGTGATCGGCGTCGTGACTGTGGGTGAATGGGATGATCGAATGCCTGACTTGAAAATGTATACCAGGCGGAGCACAAATGGCAACTGGTAGCTGTTGCTATATGTATGGCCCGAGGCTGGGGGGCGAGAACGGAAGTTTCAGAGTCCAAACTCTTCTATTGCCTGCCTAACTATAATATTATACTTATAACACAGAGCCCTAAGATTTTCAACATGCATGCACCATGTTGGTAAGTAAATTGTGTATATGACATCTGAATCCTCAATGTAATCATCCCAACAAAACAAACTAATCAACCACCTCCATAGTAAGGTGGTGTAAAAACGCATTCCTCTTTTCATTAGTCATATTATAACACCTTACATACGTACATATGTATGTTGATCAAAACGATCGTACAAAGAATACCAGATCAGAGCAACAGCAGAAGCTGACGTGACATATGAACCACCATTTTGAAAAACGCAAGAAAATGGCGCCCATTTTAAAAATTTTTCTTTACCACATTCGTTTAAACTTTTCTTTATCATACAAATCAAACAATCAACGCCAATGTGACTGCATTATCCAAAAAAAAAAAATCAAAAACAGAAAACTTAACCGTGTTAATGACCAATTAAAAACAAGACAAATCTAAGTAGGCATGTATATGAAATTTTGATATGCCTATGATTGGTTTATTTAAACAAAGAAACTAGTTTTGATTGGCCAGCTACAACACCAGATGTAAAAAAGAGGAAGCCGCTACTAATACATACATACATATGTATATGGAAAAGGGAAAAGAAGAAAAACCATGGCCCACACACAAAAGGTGAGAGTTTGGCAAACAAATACTCAAAGAGAGAGAGAGAGAGTAAAATGCAACCAACAAAATTATTTGCAAAGGCAATGAAGAGAAATGGGCGAGTATACATGTTGAGAGAAAATGCATGGTTTGTTGCTTTTATATTTGCTTCGGTGGGTGCTTGTGTCTAAGTGTGTGTGTGTGCGTCCGTGTGAATTGAATTTCACAATTTAAGTGTGATGTAGGGACATTGCGTTTTTTGTAGCTTGGAATTCAGTGAACTTGCCAACAAAAGTGTGAGCAAATACAAATACAACAAATGGCAAGTGAATATAACAAGTAGATAATTATTTAATATCTGTCAAATGCGAAAACAAAATATTTCTTATAGTTTTACTAATTATTGGATGATTAGATTGATTAGCTTTAAAATCGAAATAAAATTGTCTTTGCTAGCAATCAATTCCTGACATATCGAATATGTAATAGGACTTCATTATGGGTCTGTGTTTTTTTAGCCTCCACCATAGGATGGGGTATACTAATTTCGTCATTTCCTTTGTAACTCATTGAACTATTGATCTGGAGACCCAACAAAGTATGTACAGCGGTCAAAAAAAGTATTCATCATTAGCAAAATTGATAATAGATTCACTTATTTTGGGTAATTGAAGAAAATTTAAAGTAAACAAATAATGCAGTTTTATGCAATAGTTTATTTTTCGTAATATGTTTTAAAATAAATTCAAAAAATAAATTTAATTAGCGCAAAAAATGCAATTTTATATAATAACACCAAAAACAGAACAAAAAAGTATTCATCATTGATGTGCTATCATCAAAGTCAAATTCAAATATTATTTGGGAATCCCCCTTTTCTGTTTTATTTAGTAAAGGAGGCTTTGCCCTTGACAGCAAATATTTAATTTCATTGAAAATATAGTTTTTGTCAAAATGGGTCGTAAGCAAAACGAGGTTTCTGATGAGGTAAAAGTTTTGATAATAAAACACCACAGGAATGGTTTAACTCAAAAAACTATCAGTGAAATATTAAATAGACCACGATCTACTATACAATCCATCATCAGAAAGTGGACAGAAACGAAAACTGTTGACAATAAACCAAGATCTGGTCGACCAAAAGCACTTTCAGTTGGAGATGTGCGTTGGCTAGTGCGGCAAGTTCAGAAAACTCCGAAGACAAATGCGACCATTCTTCGTAAAAACACTATGGAATATTTAGGGAAGGAAGTTACTACACAAACAATTCGAAATACACTCAAAAGGCATAGTTACAGAGGAACAACTGCACGTAAGAAGCCCTTTATAAATAAAATAAACCGAGTGAAAAGGCTAAACTTCGCAAAAATGTATGTAAAACAGCCCGAATCATTTTGGAAAACAGTCATTTTTGCAGACGAGAGCAAGTTTAATCTTTTTGGGTGCGATGGAAAGGTCATAGTGTACAGAAAACCAAATACAGAGCTTGAAGAACGAAACACAGTTGCTACTGTAAAACATGGTGGAGGTGGTTTAATGGTTTGGGGGTGTATGGCGGCTTCAGGAGCGGGAAATCTTGAAATTATTAATGGAGTAATGGATCATAAGTATTACATTGACATTTTAAAGAGGAATTTAAAAGATAGTGCTGTAAAACTTGGGCTTGGTAATAACTTTCAATATTATCAAGATAATGACCCCAAACATTCTGCTTTAAATACCAAGATGTGGATGCTGTATAACTGCCCCAAAGTCATTAAAACTCCTCCTCAAAGTCCCGACTTGAACCCAATTGAACATCTTTGGGAACATCTCGAACGCAAATTGAGAACGCGCAATTTTTCGAGCAAGAGTCAAATGCAACAGGTGATAATGGAGGAATGGACTAATATAGACCAAAATATAACCGCTAAATTAGTCCAATCGATGTCAAACCGTTTAAAAGAAGTTATAAGACGCGGTGGTCGAATAACAAAGTATTAATTTTTTTAAATTATGTTATTTATTTTTTTGTTTTTTTGCAATGATGAATACTTTTTTTGTTTAATTTTTTGTGTTCAGCTGTAAAATGGCCCTTTTTGTTCCAATAAATACTATTTTTTTCTTTAAAAACAATGAAATTGTGTACATATATATCACACAAGCACTACTGCATCATTAGTTTAATATGTTTTTATTCCAATTGTCTTTTGTAGACTTATTAAAAAAAAAAACATTGAATGATGAATACTTTTTTTGACCGCTGTACATATATTTTTGAACGTCTTGATTTTTCAAGTCGATTTAGCAGTGTCCGTCTGTCTGTTTTTCTGTCGAATGCACTCGAACTTTCGAAGGGGTTAAGCTATGCGATTTTTTCACAAATACTATTTTCTTATTGGTCGACTAGGATTGTAAATGGGCTAAATCGTGCGATATAAACCGATTCGACTTCTTGAGCTTATAGAGAGCGCATTTACTATATAATTTGACTGACATTTTGCAAGTGACGTTTTGTTTCGACTCCCAACAAGAAGAAAATTCTATGGTAAGATCCAAAATGCCACCAAATCAAGGTAATACTCAGGATTCACTAATAGAAGGTTAGGTCACCTGCGAAAACATAAAGTGGATAGGCCCCATGAACATCATTACGGATGTTATCAAATAGGAGAAAATGTAAACAAAGAATGAATGTAAAAAGAGAACAAGTTGACATTATCATTGACCAAGTACTGCCAAAAATTGTATGTCGGCTGATCGCTTGGCTTATTCTTATTCCGTGAATCCTGGCTAATACTGAGGGTAAGTAAGGAAAAGATCAATATGACTTTTGGTGTCGTTACGAAACATAGGCGATGAAATATCTGAGACGTCGAATTATTTCCTTTCCCGTATCTCCTTACCGGATACGAAGCCATTCTTCAACCAACTCAGGTGTATAGAATGGAAAGAGATAAGCTTTTATATAAGGAGCACAGATTAGAGCTGGCAAACAAACTATCGATAATCGCAACAAGCGATATTTTCGATATTTCTAATAATAAATATCGACAGTGTCGATGCTATCGTTAATTTCCCATCATCTATAGTTCAAACAAAAATGAGCAGTAAAAATCAGAAAATCCATTTATATAGAAGCAAATTCAATGTACAGATCGAACAAAGCCAAATTTATAGAGTCAGTTAGAAGTCATGAGAGAAATCATTGTACATAATTTTAGCCCAATCGGATGAAAATTGTGCCCTCCATAGGCGCATTTTACGTCATAAAAAAAAAAAATTCAATGTCGGATCGCTTATTTTTGTTAAATTATAATATCGTCAGGAAAAATATCAATTGTTTTTGTTGGAAGTCGAATGAAAGCAACCCCAAATTAAATTGTTTTCACAAAGTTATGATTTAACCAACTTTCTCACAACTTTAACAATTATTACGCATAAAAAAATCAGCTTATGCTCAAATTTTAAGGTTATGTCATACGAAAATAACATACAGGTGTGATAGCAAAACTTATAATTCATATATACAGGGTGGCTGATGAAAGCCGCTACCAAAAAAAAATGTAATAACTTTTTTTCTATTTAATAATAATAATTTAATAATTAATTTAATTAATTAATTAATTAATTTAATTAATAATAATTTAATAATTAATTTAATAATTTAATTTAACATGAATAAAAGAAAAATGTATTCCATACACCGAAAAAAAAATGTAGCAATATTCATCATTGTAGCAATATTCATCAGCCACCCTGTAGATTGACAATTTTGACAAACATTTGCAATTACACGTGAATGAAAAAAGTGAAATGTCATAAGACATCTACATGCCGTGTAATAGCGCCTTAACCGTCAAAAACCACAAACTTTTTGGCACTAGATCCGTTCGCCAATTTTTCCAAATCCGCCAATTTCCATGAATTGGGTACGAATCGAGTGACAAAAACCTAGTGGTTTTTGCAGTAGGAAACGAGCAAATGGATATATTCGCACAGGATTCGTTAGCCAACTCATGGATATCAGCTGATTACAAAGGAGGAATAGGACACATTAGCGAACGAAACGAGTGCAGAAAATATTTAAAAACTTGTTTACTTTTTAAGATACTCTTTCCCTGGTAAAAAGCTCACACAATTCTTTGAAAACTAAGACATCATGGAAATATCAAAATAAATCGCATGTATCATTGTTCTATGCTGAAAATGTGTACATATAATGATGTTGGATATGTGTTATGGTAAAATGCTTAAAAAATTAGTTGTAAGTATGCATATGATAGTGTGGGTAGTATGGGTGTTATATATATATATATATATTGTGGTATAATGGAATGTTTTTGGGGGTGGGCGGGATGAGTAAAACATATTGCCTTTTCACTTTTCATGGGCCGTAAGACCTCATTTCTCTACTGCTCATGTAATATCGTTTTTACCTTGGCACCAAATGTCTTGTGGCAATATCGAGAGATCATCACCAACTTCTTCTTCATCTTCAACATCATCCACCTTCGTCTTCATCATCATCTCGACCACTTCTTTCATACCATTAAACCATTTGGTTATTTTTTTATCAAATGGGCCAACGATATTCGTTCCGTGGGTTTTCACATTATTGAATGGGTCATTGCACTGTGATTTTTTATGTGATTGTTGCCTTTCAACGAAGGTTGCATTCATACCAGTAGTAACAGTTTAAGTTTTTAGACGGTCTTTATAAGTCATTGTAAATGGTCAAATGAGTGTAGGTAAAGTCAAAAGTTATAGTCCATTTTAACAGGTTTAACAAATTCATTTAGAATTTAATTTGGTTGGTTCTTTTAACGGTGATAATTGATACAAATAGTAAAAAAAATTTTTGCCATTACGAGGACTAGTGAAAAGCATTAGGTAAGAAGCAATTTCGATTATTACAGCAAAGCTAAATTTGTCCTTGGAATGACAAAAAAATACGTAAAAAAATTGGCAAAATAAAAAAATTTTAAACAAAAAGCAAAATATATAAATTTGTAATATGATATAAAATAAAATAAAATTAATAAAACTAAGTGAAGTAAATGAAATGGAACAAATATTAAATAAAATAAAAAAATTAAGCCAAATTAAATAAATAAAAATAATTTTTATTAGTTTTCATTCAATACAAAAAAACTATATAAAAGGAATAAAAAAATTAAATAAATAAAATGAAACAGATTTATATTGAAATAAGTTAAATGAAAAGTAAAACTAAATCAAACAAAATTAAATAAGAAAAAACAAAAATAAAATAAAATAAAACAAACTCAAATCAAATACAATGCAATAAAATAAATGAAATATAACTGAAAAAATTTTAGTTATATTACTCAAATTAAACAAAATTTATTTAAATTAAACCAAAAAAAAAAAAAAATAAATAAATAAAAAAATATATATTTTTATATGTCAGCTTTATCCAAATATGGTCCAATCTCGACCATATTCGCCACGGACATTGGTGATTCCAAAGACTTTAAAGGACTTTGAAACGTCTATTGGTAAAGGTGGCAAACTATTCTCTATTGTAGATAATCATATGATATGATATGTGATTAGGTACCCAATAACATAAAGAACATATATTCAAACCGATAATCTCAAATGCTGATAACAATTAAAGTTAATATAATATGTATATATATCATTAGCCATACAAGTGATTACAAATGCCTATCTCTTTCTTCCGTCCTATTGACCAGGTTTATAAATAGGTTCTGATAAACAAAAAAAATGTTTTCTTCAACAATACAAATGATATTGTCTTCCTAGGTTAAAACAATTGATTGGCGGGGCCTTATCATTAGAATTCTGTTGAATAGCAAATAGAAAATGATAAACAGGGTTTCTCCCTTTATTCAAAAGCTTTTTTAATCGAAATACCCTTTTTGAAAAAGCTTTTCGACAGCTTTTCTAATAAGCTACCAAAAAATAAGGTTTTATTCTAAAGCTTACCAAAAAGCTCGTACACTGAAAGAAATGAGTTTATGATATTGCAAAAATTGTTACCAACAACAGCAAAAACATTGTTTCATTGCTTAGACAGCATAAAATTCTTACAAGCATACAATGCCATCTTTTGGAGAGAAATTGACTATTCAAAAAAGTCCAAAAATTTTACAAAGCTGAAATAGAAACTCCAAATTAGTCTCACATATTTTGGGAGTGAGATTTCTGGAAGATTTTTTGGCGCATGGCAGTATTTAGTGTTTTTGTAAATCGAACATCAGATTAGAGCATAGGTCAAATATTTTGGTCAATTGGTACGACTTTCTCTTTTAATTTGTTTTCTTCAAAAAATTCTTTTTTAACATATTTTTTGTTCGAAAAAATTACTTTTTAAATTTTTTCTCAAAGTTTGGTTAATTAAAAAAAAAAAAATAATTTTTTTTATAAAAAATTTAACTTTTAAAAATTTTAATATTTAAGATTTTGAAACAAATATAAAATTTTTTTGAAAAAAAAAAAAGAATAATTTGATAAAAATAAAAAATATTTTGACAAACAAATAAATTTTTAAGAAAATAAATTTAGTATTTTTGTTTCTTACGTCTCTATGTTATAACTGGTCAAAGAATTTTATATTTCTGATTTCTCCCATTGTTTGAAAAAGTAATAAATTAAAAAGCTAATTTTTTGAAATAAAATAATTTAATAATTTTTAATTAAAAAAATAAAGTGGTTGCAAAATTTAGAACAAAAAATTAAAATGAAAAAAAAATATAAAAAAAATAAAAAGAAATAAAACATAAAAAAATATAAAAAAATAAATTTGCAAAATTTAAATCAAATAATTAAAATTAAAAGAAAACAGAAAATAAAAAGTAAAAAAAAAATAAAAACAAATATAATAAAAACAAATATAATAAAAACAAATATAATAAAAACAAACAAAATAAAAAAACAATATTAAAAAAAAATGAAACACAAGATTAAAAAAATAGGAATAAACAAAATTAAAAAAAAAAATAAATAAAGAAAAATGAATGAAAGGATAATAAAAATAAATTAAAATAATTAAAAAAATAGATAAGAAAATAAATAAAAAATAAATTGAAAATAAAAGCTTTTAAAATATAAATTAAGTTTTGAAAATTTTGATTTAAAAAATGTAAATAAAAAAACAAGTTAAAAAATAAATTAAAAATATAAATTTTTAAATTTTTTATTAAGAAAATAAAAATATTGGTAAAAGAAAACTAATATTTTGAAAATGTTAACAAAAAAATCAGAAAAAAAAAATAAAAAATAAGAAAATACATAAAAAATAAATAAAAAAATAAATAAAAAAATAAATAAAAAAATAAATAAAAAAATAAATATGAAAAAATAAAAAAATAAGTTTTTAAAATTTAAATTAAATAAATTCTTTTTTTTCAAAAATTTAGTTTTATTTTACCAATATTTTTTTTATTTAAAATTTAAAAATCTATATTTTAAATTTTTTTTTAATTAAAAAAAAAAATATTGTAAAGAAAACAAATATTTAAAAAAAAATTGTTAAAAAAATTGTTGCAAGAAATGGATTAAAATTAAAAACTTGATAAAAAATAATTAAAATAAACTTTATTAAACTTAAATTTAAAAAAAAATATATATAGATATATATTATTAATACATATTTATATATTTATTAAAATAAATTCTATTTAATACATTAAAAATCTATATTATTTAAAACATTAAATTCTTTAAAAAAAAAAAATATATATATATTTTTTTTTTAATACATAAATTATTTTTTTTTTTAAATACATTAATTGTTTTAATAATCATATTTTCTGAAAAGAAAATACACGTCAATATAAAAGTAGAATAATAAATATAAGAACCTGTCTCATCGATGGCGAGGCATTAATGGATAAATTTTAATTTAATAAAAAATTGAAAAAATTTTCTTCATATAAAAAAAAATTTAAAT